>NC_141873.1:342955284-343258314 GCF_056163025.1 Triticum urartu | reverse complement strand
ATGACCATATATGTCTATTTGAATGAACATGCTTTGAAGTTAGCGGCCACTGCTCATTCCGCCGAGATATACGAACTAAAGCAGAAGCTGGAGCGGGCCGATGAAAAGCTCATTCGTACCAACAAACAGTTGGAGGAGAAGCAAGGTATGTGATACTTGTTCGCATCTGAAATGATATGACTTGCTGGTTCATTATCTTGCTGAGTCTTCTGATTATGCTTCATAGTTGGCGCATCTGAGGTCGAGGCCCTAAAGAATGCTTTGGCCGAGTCCAAGAAGGAGGCGGATGGGGAACGAGCCGCCCGCCAGAAGCATGAATTGCGGGTGGAGGAAGTCCAGCAAGAGCTCCGGGCTGCCATAAACAAATGTGAGTCCTTGGAGCGCAAGATTACGGATCAAGATGCCGAACTTGCTAAGGCCCTCCAAAGTGCGCAAGAGGCCCGGGTTGAAGCCCAAGGCGCCTGCCGGGAGATTCAAGAGGCCAAGAAGATTGCGGTGGGTATGGCCTTTATTATGAAGAGCAAATTTGTGAGGAGAAGGTACCTCTTACTGACCCGGGTTTGGAGTTCTCCAGGAGCGTTTGCGGATCTGCCCTGGAGTATTGCTGATGCTACGGAGTTCTTCCGAGCCGAAGAGAGGAGCTTGATGGAGAAGCTGTTTTGGTCGCAGTACCATGCGCCAGAGCATCTGGTGCCCCTCAACGATCAGCTGAAATAGTTGACCTTATAATCTGTCTCTGGCCTGCCGAGCCCAAACCCGTCAGTTACTTCGGGCTCGTGCAGCGGCTTGTCAGTGCCTACCCCTGGCTGGATGCCATAAAGCGGTCGGTATGTATCGACTGTCGAAGATTTAACCGACCTATTGGACTACGCCTCCAAAGACATCGACGGCATGGACGACGATGCCGGAGACGAACAAGGCCAAGACCCTCCGTTTACCAGACGTTGGACAACCACCTCCACATACGATGTGTACATGGTAGACACACCCAAAGAGGATGACGATGACGACAAGAAAGATCCGGTTGAGGACAAGCCTGCTGAAGCACCTCCAAAGCGTCGACATCAGCGGCGCCGCTCAAAATCGCGCCGCGAAAAATACAGCAATACCGGCACCAAAGATAATAACACTCCGGGGAATGCCAAAGACCCCGATGCCCCTGTCGAGCCAACATCCGAATAGGACAATTGGGAGGATGGTCAAGTTAACCGACGATCCTGTTGGGAATGAGGACTCGGAGGATAGTAACTACCTACCGATCTCTGAAGAGGATGTGAGCCTCGGTAACGAAGACTTCATCGTGCTAGAGGAACCCCTCGAACAAGAGCGCTTTAAGCGCCGGCTAATCGCCACTACGAGAAGCCTAAAAAAGAAGCAACAACAACTCCAAGCCGATCAGGATATGCTCAATGACAGATGGACTAAAGTCCTAGCAGCCGAGGAATATGGCCTCGAGTGCCTAACCAAGAGCTACCTGAAGCGCAAGTTGCTACCACAATTCGACGACGAGGCTCTTGAGCCAATACCACCAAAGTATAAACCCGCTGACGAGCCTGACCGGCCACCACGTGGACGGGACAGACCGGCCACTTACGCCGAACACCAGCCCACGCCACCTCGCCGTCAAGGCAGGGAGGCAGCGGCCACGGGCTATACCTATGACCTACGAAAGGACCTGGACAATAGAGCCGGTTAGACAAGATCAATCTATGGGTTAAGGGGGTGTGCTCCAACGCGAGAGGACGGCCATCAGGCCTGGCGCGACAGGCACAACCACACCCCGGCTGAAAACCGCATTCGGACTTCCTCCGAATTGCGCCGCGACATCGCCCGATACAGAGGCGCTGCACACACCTTATGCTTCACCGATGAGGTGATGGAGCACCAGTTCCCTGAGGGGTTTAAACCCGTGAACATTGAATCATATGATGGTACTACAGATCCCGCGGTATGGATCGAGGATTTTCTTCTCCATATTCACATGGCCCACGGTGATGATCTCCATGCCATCAAATACCTACCGCTAAAATTAAAGGGACCAGCACGACACTGGTTAAACAGCCTCCCAGAAAACTCTATTGACAGCTGGGAAGACTTGGAGGATGCCTTTAGAGACAGCTTCCAAGGAACCTACATTCGGCCTCCAGATGCTGATGGCCTTAGTCACATAATCCAGCAACCCGAAGAATCATCCTGGAAGCTGTGGACTAGGTTCTTAATTAAAAAGAACCAAATAGTGGACTGTCTGGACGCCGAAGCCCTCTCGGCCTTTAAACACAGTGTCCGAGACGAGTAGCTCTCCCGACACCTCGACCAAGAAAAACCGAAGTCCATGGCAGCCCTTACTGTGTCGGTGTTCTGGGAACAGGGGTCCCCAAACTTGCGTGCCTGCGGCCCACGGTGTGGCTCTGTAAGCGGGCCCGTATGGCCCATCTTCACCAACAAGCATTCAAGACCCTCGCGAGGGGCCAAGCCTCGCGAGGAGGACGATACAAGACCTACTCGGGAGCGGCCTCACTAGGCTGGCTCGCAAGGGGCGGAGAGATCAAGGCAAGGCAAACCTCGTGAGGTTCCAATGATGTGAGCCATGACGATCGAGACCAGTCGGGTGCCAGCGTGCACAGTGTCCTTGTTTCCTCTTTGGTGCTAAGGAGGCAAGCACAGATGAAGAGTAACGAGGCATCAAGCAAAGGTTTCCATATCGGTGCAACGAGACCAAGACTAGCAGGACGGCAAGATGGAGGTCACCATGGAGCCCAAGGCGGCGTCACCACCAGAGCCTTTGGCAGGCGAAGACTGCTTTTGTCAGGATAACTTGTACTAGTTGTCCCCTTTCAAATTGACCGTTGTTGGCTCCCTTCCCACTCAATATTTGGGGAGAGGACTAGGGCCTCTATAAATAGGATTAGTCGCCACAGTAGGAAAGGGGGAGGACAAGGAGAGCCTCAGCCATCTCATCTTGGAGTAGATCCAACCCATCCACGCTCCCACCAAGCACAAGAACACCTTGTCTCAGGACGCTGTTCTTCCCCTTGTACTGTTCATCCTCAGCCCAAGAGGCAATCCAACACACCACATTGGAGTAGGGTATTACACCACAACGGTGGCCCAAACCAGTATAAATCTTGTGTCCCTTGTGTTGCGAGTTCGTCGAGCTAAGCTTAGAGATCCTGGTGAGGATGTGGGCGTGATTTAGTAGGGGGAGATCTTCATGCGCACCCCAGTGTTCGAACCTTGAGGGTTTTGCCGGAACCCGAGATTCGACATTTTGCGCGCTAGGTAGGGGTGCGGCGGAGTTTTCCTTCCGTCGATTCGCGCTCCACCATCTTCATGCCTATTCTCCATGGCTGGCGCCGCCCTTCCGGCTGGATCTACGGGTGCCCACAGTGATGCTTGGGGGCTCCGAGCCCTTGCTCCCGCTTTGAGGCGGGTGCAGTGGCCACTCAAGTTCAAGCCGGAGATGCCTCCGCGCTACGACTGCGCAGCGGACCCGTCGGTTTTCCTACTGGCGTATGAGGAGGCCGTCCTTAAGGCCGAGGGCGACGACAAGGTCATGGCCAACTGGCTTCCCATGGCCCTCACTGGCGCACCGCACGCCTGGCTTCTCAACCTCCCCGAATCTACGGTGGCATCTAGGGAGGAGTTGTGCGGCCTCTTCACTGCGCACTACGCGGCGCCGGCGCACCACGCGGTTGCGGCCCTCCTCGGCGGCTCGCAAGCACAACCCTCAGATCGTCACGTCAAGCCATTCTTTTGCCAGATCGGCGCCACTTCCAAGCGCCCAGGGGCTCCGCCATGCTGGGCCGCGCCCGAGGCCAACCTCACCTTCGACCCAGGGGATCATCCCGTCTCCACCGTCGGCTCGGGTGTGCTCCCAATGCTTTGCACGCCCACCAACTGCAACATGTCCGTCACCAAGACGCTCATCGACGGTGGCGCCAGCCTCAACATGCTCTCCATCGAGGCCTTCAACCTTCCTCACGTACAGCTCAAGCGGCTCCGCCCTATCAAGCCTTTCTCAGGGGTTGGTGGAGGCTCCGCCCACCCCTTGGGGCAGATACGCCTCCCCGTGACCTTCGGCACATGTGATAACTACCGCACCGAGCTGGTCGACTTCGACATCGCCCACATCGGCCTCCCGTATGCTACCTCTTGAGCACTGTGTTGGGTTTCCCGAAGAGGAAGGGATGATGCAGCAAAGTAGCATAAGTATTTCCCTCAGTTTTTGAGAACCAAGGTATCAATCCAGTAGGAGGCTACGCGCGAGTCCCTCGTACCTACACAAAAACAATAGTTCAACGCAACCAACGCGCTTAGGGGTTGTCAATCTCTTCACGGTCACTTACAAAAGTGAGATCTGATAGAGATAATAAATCATATTTTTTGGTATTTTTGGTATAGAGATGCAAAGTAAAAAGTAAAAGCAAAGTAAAAGCAAAGCAATAATAAAGTGATGGAGATTGATATGATGAGAAAGAGACCCGGGGGCCATAGGTTTCACTAGTGGCTTCTCTCAAGAGCATAAGTATTCTACGGTGGGTGAACAAATTACTGTTGAGCAATTGACAGAATTGAGCATAGTTATGAGAATATCTAGGTATGATCATGTATATAGGCATCACGTCCGAGACAAGTAGACCGACTCCTGCCTGCATCTACTACTATTACTCCACTCATCGACCGCTATCCAGCATGCATCTAGAGTATTAAGTTAAAAATAGAGTAACGCATTAAGCAAGATGACATGATGTAGAGGGATACTTTCATGCAATATCATAAAAACCCCATCTTGTTATCCTCGATGGCAACGATACAATACGTGCCTTGCTGCCCCTTCTGTCACTGGGAAAGGACACCGCAAGATCGAACCCAAAGCTAAGCACTTCTCCCATGGCAAGAGCAACCAATCTAGTAGGCCAAACCAAACTGATACTTCGAATAGACTTGCAAAGATAACCAATCATACATAAAAGGATTCAGATAAGATTCAAATATTATTCATAGATAGACTAGATCATAAACCCACAATTCATCGGTCTCAACAAACACACCGCAAAAAGAAGATTACATCGAATAGATCTCCACGAGAGAGGGGGAGAACATTGTATTGAGATCCAAAAAGAGAGAAGAAGGCATCTAGCTACTAACTATGGACTTGTAGGTCTGAAGTAAAATAGTCACAATTCATCGGAGGGGCTTGGATATTGATGTAGAAGCCCTCCATGATTGATGCCCCCTCCGGCGGAGCTCTGGAACAGGCCCCAAGATGGGATCTCGTGGATACAGAAAGTTGCGGCGGTGGAATTAGGTTTTTGGCTCCGTCCCCGATCGTTTGGGGGTACGTAGGTATATATAGGACGAAGAAGTACGTCGGTGGAGCTTTGAGGGGCCCACGAGGTAGGGGGCGCGCCCTAGGGGGGGCGCCCTCCACCCTCGTGACCACCTCGTGGCTTTCTTGATGGAGGGTCCAAGTCTCCTGGATCTTATCTGATGAGAAAATCACGTTTCCGAAGGTTTCATTCCGTTTGGACTCCGTTTGATATTCCTATTCTTCGAAACCCTAAAACAGGCAAAAAACAGCAATTCTGGGCTGGGCCTCCGGTTAATAGGTTAGTCCCTAAAATAATATAAAAGTGGATAATAAAGCCCAATAATGTCTAAACAGTAGATAATATAGCATGGAGCAATCAAAAATTATAGATATGTTGGAGACGTATCAAGCATCCCCAAGCTTAATTCCTGCTCGTCCTCGAGTAGGTAAATGATAAAAAGAGAATTTTTGATGCGGAGTGCTACTTGGCATAACTTCAATGTAATTCTTCTTTATTATGGTATGAATATTCAGATCTGAAAGATTCAAGACAAAAGTTCATATTCACATAAAAATGATAATACTTCAAGCATACTAACTAAGTAATTATGTCTTCTCAAAATAATAACATGGCCAAAGAAAGTTCATCCCTACAAAATCATATAGTTTAGTCATGTTTCATTTTCGTCACACAAGAATGCTCTCATCATGCACAACCCCGATGACAAGCCAAGCAATTGTTACATACTTTAGTAATCTCAAACCTATAAACTTTCACGCAATATATGAGCGCGAGCCATGGACATAGCACTATGGGTGGAATAGAATATAATGAGGGGGTTATGTGGAGAAGAAAAAAAGGAGAAAGTCTCACATCAACGAGGCTAATCAATGGGCTATGGAGATGCCCACCGATTGATGTTAATGCAAGGAGTAGGGATTGCCATGCAACGGACGCACTAGAGCTATAAATGTATGAAAGCTCAACAAAAGAAACTAGTGGGTGTGCATCCAACTTGCTTGCTCACGAAGACCTAGGGCACTTGAGGAGGCCCCTTGTTGGAATATACAAGCCAAGTTCTATAATGAAAAATTCCCACTAGTATATGAAAGTGATAATATGAGAGACTCTCTACTATGAAGATCATGGTGCTACTTTGAAGCACAAGTGTGGTAAAAGGACAGTAACATTGTCCCTTCTCTCTTTTTCTCTCACATTTTTTTGGGCCTTCTCTTTTTTATGGCCTTTCTTTTTTTATTCCTCACTTGGGACAATTCTCTAATAATTATGATCATCGCACTTCTATTTATTTACAACTCAATGATTACAACTCGATACTAGAACAAAGATGACTCTATATGAATGCCTCCGGCGGTGTACCGGGATATGCAATGAACCAAGAGTGACATGTATGAAAGAATTATGAATGGTGGCTTTGCCACAAATACTATGTCAACTACGTGATCATGCTAAGCAATATGACAATGATGAATGTGTCATCATGAACGAAATGATGGAAAGTTGCATGGCAATATATCTCAGAATGGCAATGGAAATGCCATAATAGGTAGGTATGGTGGCTGTTTTGAGGAAGATATAAGGAGGTTTCTGTGTGAAAGAGCGTATCATATCACGGGGTTTGGATGCACCGGCGATGTTTGCGCCAACTCTCAATGTGAGAAAGGGCAATGCACGGTACCGAAGAGGCTAGCAAGGATGGAAGGGTGAGAGTGCGTATAATCCATGGACTCAACATTAGTCATAAAGAACTCACATACTTATTGCAAAAATCTACAAGTCATCAAAAACCTCGGCACTACGTGCATGCTCCTAGGGGGATAGATTGGTAGGAAAAGACCATCGCTCGTCCCCGACCACCACTCATAAGGAAGAGAATCAAATAACACCTCATGTTTCAAATTTGTTGCATAACGTTTACCATACGTGCATGCTACGGGACTTGCAAGCCTCAACACAAGTATTTATCAATTTCACAACTACTCAACTAGCATGACTTTGATATTATTACCTCCATATCTCAAAACAATCATCAAGCATCAAACTTTTCTTAGTATTCAATACACTCATACGAAAGTTTTATTATTAATCTTGCATACCAAGCATATTAGAATTTTAAGAAAATTACCATGCTATTAAGACTCTCAAAATAATCTAAGTGAAGCATGAGAGATCAATAGTTTTTATAAAACAAATCCACCACCGTGCTCTAAAAGATATAAGTGAAGCACTAGAGCAAAATTGTAAAGCTCAAAAGATATAAGTGAAGCACATAGAGTATTCTATCAAATTCCAAATCATATAAGGCTCTCTCAAAAGGTGTGTACATCAAGGATGATTGTGGTAAACTAACAAGCAAATACTCAAGCCATAAAAGATGCTCCAAGCAAAACACATATCATGTGGTGAATAAAAATATAACTCCAAGTAAAGTTACCGATAGAAGTAGACGAAAGAGGGGATGCCTTCCGGGGCATCCCCAAGATTTGGCTTTTAGGTGTCCTTAGATTATATTGGGGGTGCCATGGGCATCCCCAAGCTTAGGCTCTTGCCACTCCTTGTTCCATAGTCCATCAAATCTTTACCCAAAACTTGAAAACTTCACAACACAAAACTTAAAGTAGAAAACTCGTGAGCTCCGTTAGCGAAAGAAAACAAAAGACCACTTCAAGGTACTGTAATGAACTAATTATTTATTTATATGGGTGTTATACCTACTTTATTCCAACTTATCTATGGATTATAAACTATTTTACGAGCCATAGATTCATCAAAATAAGCAAACAACACACGAAAAACAGAATCTGTCAAAAACAGAACAGTCTGTAGTAATCTGTAGCTTGCGCAAGATATGGAACCCCAAAAATTCTAAAATAAATTGCTGGAAGTGAGTAATTTATCTATTAATCATCTGAAAAAATAATTAACTAAATAGCACTCTCCAAATAAAAATGACAGTAGTTCTCGTGAGCACTAAAGTTTCTGTTTTTTACAGCAAGTTCAACAAGACTTTCCCCAAGTCTTCCCAACGGTTCTACTTGGCACAAACACTAATTAAACACAAAAAACACAACCAAAACAGAGGCTAAATAATTTATTTGTTGAATAACATCAAGGAAAAATATTGGGTTGTCTCCCAACAAGCGCTTTTCTTTAAAGCCTTATAGCTAGGCAATGATAATTTTAATGATGCTCACATGAAAGACAAGAATTGAAGCACAAAAGGAGCATCATAAAGCATGTGACAAACAGATCTAAGTCTAACATACTTCCTATGCATAGGAATCTCATAGACAAAAAAATTATCAAGGCAAGCAGAAACTAGCATATGCAAGGATGAGGAAAGAAACAATAGCAATCTCAACATAACGAGAGGTAATTTAGTAACATGAAAATTTATACAACCATATTTTCCTCTCTCATAGTAATTACATGTAGGATCATAAGAAAATTCAACAAAATAGCTATCACATAAAATATTTTCAACATGATCCACATGCATGCAAAGTTGACACTCTTCCAAAATAGTGGGATTAACATTAACTAAAGTCATGACTTCTCCAAACCCACTTTCAATAATATTGCAAACACTATTATAAATCTCATATTCAACATGGGGCATAAATAAATTTTCAAGATCATAAGAAGAATCACCCCAATCATGATCATTGCAACAAGTAGAGGACATAGCGAAACTAGCATCCCCAAGCTTAGGGTTTTACATATTATTAGCATAATTGACGTTAATAGAGTTTATAATAAGATCATTGCAATCAGGCTTTTTATTCAAAGATCTATCGTGAATCATTTCACAAGATACTTCATCGCAATTTTCAGATTCACGAATTTCAAGCAAAACTTCATAAAGATAATCTAGTGCACAAAACTCACTACCAATTGGTTCAACATAACTGGATCTCTTAAAAAGATTAGCAAGCGGATGAGGATCCATAAATCTTAGGTTCTCTGTTTAGTAATAAATAAACGACTATTCCAACCATACAGCAAACAAGAAACGGGCAAAAAGAGGCAAATACAGAAAGAGGAGGAGAGAGGGCGAATAGAACGGCAAGGGTGAATTGGGGGAAGAGGAAAACGAGAGGCAAATCGCAAATAATGTAATGCGGGAGATAGGGATTGTGATGGGTACTTGGTATGTTGACTTTTGCGCAGACTCCCCCGCAACGGCGCCAGAAATTCTTCTTGCTACATCTCGAGCACTGCGTTCGATTTCCCCGAAGAGGAAGGGATGATGCAGCAAAGTAGCGTAAGTATTTCCCTCAGTTTTTGAGAATCAAGGTATCAATCCAGTAGGAGGCTACGCGCGAGTCCCTCGTACCTACACAAAAACAATAGCTCAATGCAACCAACGCGCTTAGGGGTTGTCAATCCCTTCACGGTCACTTACGAAAGTGAGATCTGATAGAGATAATAAATAACATTTTTTTTGGTATTTTTGGTATAGAGATGCAAAGTAAAAAGTAAAAGCAAAGTAAAAGCAAAGCAATAACAAAGTGATGGAGATTGATATGATGAGAAAGAGACCCGGGGGCCATAGGTTTCACTAGTGGCTTCTCTCAAGATCATAAGTATTCTACGGTGGGTGAACAAATTATTATTGAGGAATTGACAGAATTGAGCATAGTTATTAGAATATCTAGGTATGATCATGTATATAGGCATCACATCCGAGACAAGTAGACCGATTCCTGCCTGCATCTAGTACTATTACTCCACTCATCGACCGCTATCCAGCATGCATCTAGAGTATTAAGTTAAAAACAGAGTAACGCCTTAAGCAAGATGACATGATGTAGAGGGATAGTTTCATGCAATATGATAAAAAAACCATCTTGTTATCCTCGATGGCAACGATACAATACGTGCCTTGCTGCCCCTTCTGTCACTGGGAAAGGACACCGCAAGATCGAACCCAAAGCTAAGCACTTCTCCCATGGCAAGAACAACCAATCTAGTAGGCCAAACCAAACTGATAATTCAAAGAGACTTGCAAAGATAACCAATCATACATAAAAGAATACAGAGAAGATTCAAATATTATTCATAGATAGACTTGATCATAAACCCACAATTCATCGGTCTCAACAAACACACCGCAAAAAGAAGATTACATCGAATAGATCTCCACGAGAGAGGGGGAGAACATTGTATTGAGATCCAAAAAGAGAGAAGAAGCCATCTAGCTACTAACTATGGACCCGTAGGTCTGAAGTAAACTACTCACAATTCATCGGAGGGCCTTGGATGATGATGTAGAAGCCCTCCGTGGTCGATGCCCCCTCCGGCGGAGCTCCAGAACAGGCCCCAAGATGGGATCTTGTGGATACAGAAAGTTGCGGCGGTGGAATTAGGTTTTCGGCTCCGTCCCCGATCGTTTGGGGGTACGTAGGTATATAATAGAGGAAGAAGTACGTCGGTGGAGCTTCGAGGGGCCCACGAGGCAGGGGGCGCGCCCTAGGGGGGCGCCCTCCACCCTCGTGACCACCTCGTGGCTTTCTTGACGGAGGGTCCAAGTCTCCTGGATCTTATCTGATGAGAAAATCACGTTTCCGAAGGTTTCATTCCGTTTGGACTCCGTTTGATATTCCTTTTCTTCGAAACCCTAAAACAGGCAAAAAATAGCAATTCTGGGCTGGGCCTCCGGTTAATAGGTTAGTCCCAAAAATAATATAAAAGTGGATAATAAAGCCCAATAATGTCTAAAACAGTAGATAATATAGCATGGAGCAATCAAAAATTATAGATACGTTGGAGACGTATCACCGTACAACGCCATCCTCGGATACCCGACCCTAGCTTAGTTCATGGTGGTGACCCATCCGGCCTACAACCTCATGAAGATGCCTGGGAGCAAGAGTGTCCTCACAGTAGTTGGGGACACCAAGGAAGCCTTGATGCCGCCCAAGCTCACCCTCAAGACCGCCGCAACAACGCAGCCCGCCGACGCGGATACCTCCAAGGCCAAGGGAGCCGCACCAACCAAGAAGAATCAGTTGTTCACTCAAGACAAGGCAGAAACCAAGCAAGTGTCAGTCAAGGAGGACGGGTCCTCGGGGGTAACGTTTACCATAGGCGCCAGCCTCGAGCCTAATCAGGAGGATGCGCTAGTGAAGTTCTTGCGCGCAAACAAGGAAGTGTTCGCTTCGGAGCCCGATCAGCTGGTAGGGGTCCCAAGAGGGGTGATAGAGCACCACCTGAAGGTGTGCCCCAACGTACACCCCGTAGAGCAGAGGGCGAGGCGGCAGTCCATGGAGAAGCAAGCTTTCATCGTCCAAGAGACCCGCAAATTGGAGGCTGCGGGTGTCATTCACGAGGTTCGGTACCCCGAGTGGCTAGCAAACCCCGTCATCGTGCCCAAGAAAGGCGGGAAGGAGAGAATGTGCGTCGACTTCACCAACCTCAACAAGGCCTGCCCTCAAGATCCGTTCCCTCTTCCACGCATCGACCAGATCACCGACTCCACTGCCAAGTGCAACTTGCTGTGCTTCCTGGATGCGTTCTCAGGATATCACCAGATCAAGATGGCGGTAGAAGATGTGGAGAAGACAATCTTCCTGACCCCGTGTGGGGTGTACTACTACACTTGCATGCCTTTCGAGCTGCGCAACACAGGCACAACCTTCCAACGGCTCATGCACATTGCCTTGGGTCGGCAGCTCAGGAGGAACGCTGAAGCCTACGTCGACGACATCATGGTGAAGTCTCGGGAGGCGAGGACCTTGATCCAAGACTTGGAGGAGACCTTTGAAAGCATCCGCCAGGTGGACTCGCGACTCAACCCTGAGAAGTACGTGTTTGGCGTCCCTTCCGGCAAGCTGTTGGGCATCCTTGTGTCCCACAGGGGGATCGAGGCCAACCTAGAGAAGGTCAAGGCCATTGAAGACATGAGTCCACCGCAAACCCTCCAGGAAATGTAGAAGCTTGCTGGACGGGTGACTGCGTTGGGACGCTTCATTTCCAAGCTGGGAGAGCGCGCCCTACCCTTCTTCAAGCTAATGAAGAAGAAGGGCCCGTTCGAGTGGACCCCGGAGGCCGACCGAGCATTTCAAGACCTCAAGAGATACCTAACCAGCCCTCCAGTGATGGTGGCGCCGCGACCTCTGGAGCCCCTAGTGCTTTATCTTGCCGCCACTCCTCACTCAGCAAGCGCGGCTCTAGTGGCGGTTCGGGAAGAACACCAAGCCAAGGGTGCATCATGCCGAGCTACCCCCCTGCTACCTCTTTAGCACTACGTTAGATTTCCCCAAAGAGGAAGGGATGATGCAACAAAGTAGCGTAAGTATTTCCCTCAGTTTTTGAGAACCAAGGCATCAATCCAGTAGGAGGCTACGATTGAGTCCCTCGTACCTACACAAAAACAATAGCTCACGCAACCAGTGCGCTTAGGGGTTGTCAACCCCTTCATGGTCACTTACGAAAGTGAGATCTGATAGAGATGATAAATAATATTTTTGGTATTTTTGGTATAAAGATGCAAAGTAAATAAAGTAAAAGCAAAGTAAAAGCAAAGCAATAATAAAGTGATGGAGATTGATATGATGAGAAAGAGACCCGGGGGCCATAGGTTTCACTAATGGCTTCTCTCAATAGTATAAGTATTCTATGGTGGGTGAACAAATTACTGTTGAGAAATTGACAGAATTGAGCATAGTAATGAGAATATCTAGGTATGATCATGTATATAGGCATCACGTCTGAGACAAGTAGACCGGAACGATTCTGCATCTACTACTATTACTCCACTCATCGACCGCTATCCAACATGCATCCAGAGTATTAAGTTAAAAACAGAGTAACGCCTTAAGCAAGATGACATGATGTAGAGGGATAATTTCATGCAATATGATAAAACCCCATCTTGTTATCCTCGATGGCAACAATACAATACGTGCCTTGCTGCCCCTTCTGTCACTGGGAAAGGACACCGCAAGATTGAACCCAAAGCTAAGCACTTCTCCCATGGCAAGAATAACCAATCTAGTAGGCCAAACCAAACTAATAATTCGAAGAGACTTGCAAAGATAACCAATCATACATAAAAGAATTCAGAGAAGATTCAAATATTATTCATAGATAGACTTGATCATAAACCCTCAATTCATCGGTCTCAACAAACACACCGCAAAAACAAGATTAGATCGAATAGATCTCCACAAGGGAGGGGGAGAACATTGTATTGAGATCCAAAAAGAGAGAAGAAGCCATCTAGCTACTAGCTATGGACCCGTAGGTCTGAACTAAACTACTTGCACTTCATCGGAGGGCCTTGGATGATGATGTAGAAGCCCTCCATGATCGATGCCCCTTCCGGCGGAGCTCGGGAATAGGCCCCAAGATGGGATCTCGTGGATACAGAAAGTTGCGGCGGTGGAATTAGGTTTTTGGCTCTGTCCCGATCGTTTGGGGGTACGTGGATGTATATAGGAGGAAGAAGTATGTCGGTGGAGCTTCGAGGGGCCCACGAGGCAGGGGGCGCGCCCTAGGGGGGGCGCCCCCTACCCTCGTGACCATCTCGTGGCTTCCTTGACGGAGGGTCCAAGTCTCCTGGATCTTATCTGATGAGAAAATCACGTTTTCGAAGGTTTCATTCCATTTGGACTCCGTTTGATATTCCTTTTATTCGAAACCCTAAAACAGGCAAAAAACAACAATTCTAGGCTGGGCCTCCAGTTAATAGGTTAGTCCCAAAAATAATATAAAAGTGGAAAATAAATCCCAATAATGTCTAAAACAGTAGATAATATATCATGGAGCAATCAAAAATTATAGATACGTTGGAGACGTATCAAGCATCCCCAAGCTTAATTCCTGCTCGTCCTCAAGTAGGTAAATGATAAAAACAGAATTTTTGATGCGGAGTGCTACTTGGCATAATTTTAATGTAATTCTACTTAATTGTGGTATGAATATTCAGATCCGAAAGATTCAAGACAAGAGGTCATATTGACATAAAAATGATAATACTTCAAGCATACTAACTAAGCAATTATGTCTTCTCAAAATAACATGACCAAAGAAAGTTCATCCCTACAAAATCATATAGTTTAGTCATGTTTCATTTTCGTCACACAAGAATGCTATCATCATGCACAACCCCGATGACAAGCCAAGCAATTGTTTCATACTTTAGTAATCTCAAACCTATAAACTTTCACGCAATATATGAGCGCGAGCCATGGACATAGCACTATGGGTGGAATAGAATAAAATGAGGGGGGTTATGTGGAGAAGACAAAAAAGGAGAAATTATCACATCAACGAGGCTAATCAATGGGCTATGGAGATGCCCACCGATTGAAGTTAATGCAAGGAGTAGGATTGCCATGCAATAGATGCACTAGAGCTATAAATGTATGAAAGCTCAACAAAGAAACTAGTGGGTGTGCATCCAACTTGCTTGCTCACGAAGACCTAGGGCACTTGAGGAGGCCCATTGTTGGAATATACAAGCCAAGTTCTATCATGAAAAATTCCCATTAGTATATGAAAGTGATAACATGAGAGACTCTCTACTATGAAGATCATGGTGCTACTTTGAAGCACAAGTGTGGTAAAAGGATAGTAACATTGTCCCTTCTCTCTTTTTCTCTCATTTTTTGGGCCTTCTCTTTTTATGGCCTTTCTCCTTTTTTGGGGCCTTCTCTTTTTTATGGCCTTTCTCTTTTTTTATTCCTCACTTGGGACAATGCTCTAATAATGATGATCATCACACTTCTATTTATTTACAACTCAATGATTACAACTCGATACTAGAACAAAGATGACTCTATGTGAATGCCTCCGGCGGTTTACCGGGATATGCAATGAACCAAGAGTGACATGTATGAAAGAATTATGAACGGTGGCTTTGCCACAAATACTATGTCAACTACATGATCATGCTAAGCAATATGACAATGATGAATGTGTCATGTTGAACGGAATGATGGAAACTTGCATGGAAATATATCTCGGAATGGCTATGGAAATGCCATAATAGGTAGGTATGGTGGCTGTTTTGAGGAAGATATAAAGAGGTTTATGTGTGAAAGAGCCTACCATATCACGGGGTTTGGATGCACCGGCGAAGTATGCGCCAACTCTCAATGTTAGAAAGGGCAATGCACGGTACCGAAGAGGCTAGCAAGGATGGAAGGGTGAGAGTGTGTATTATCCATGGACTCAACATTAGTCATAAAGAACTCACATACTTATTGCAAAAATCTACAAGTCATCAAAAACCTCGGCACTACACACATGCTCCTAGGGGGATAGATTGGTAGGAAAAGACCATCGCTCGTCCCCGACCGCCACTCATAAGGAAGACAATCAAATAACACCTCATGTTTCAAATTTGTTGCATAACGTTTACCATACGTGCATGCTACGGGACTTGAAAACCTCAACAGAAGTATTTCTCAATTTCACAACTACTCAACTAGCATGACTTTGATATTATTACCTCCATATCTCAAAACAATCATCAAGCATCAAACTTTTCTTAGTATTCAACACACTCATAAGAAAGTTTTATTATTAATCTTGCATACCAAGCATATTAGGATTTTAATAAAATTACCATGTTATTAAGACTCTCAAAATAATCTAAGTGAAGCATGAGAGATCAATAGTTTCTATAAAACAAATCCACCACCGTGCTCTAAAAGATATAAGTGAAGCACTAGAGCAAAACTATAAAGCTCAAAAGATATAAGTGAAACACATAGAGTATTCTATCAAATTCCAAATCATGTATGGCTCTCTCAAAAGGTGTGTACAGCAAGGATGATTGTGGTAGACTAACAAGCAAAGACTCAAATCATAAAAGAAGCTCCAAGCAAAACACATATCATGTGGTGAATAAAAATATAGCTCCAAGTAAAGTTACCGATAGAAGTAGACGAAAGAGGGGATGCCTTCCGGGGCATTGCTACGTCTTGAGCTTGCATTGGTTTTCCCCGAAGAGGAAGGGATGATGCAGCAGAGTAGCATAAGTATTTCCCTCAGTTTTTGAGAACCAAGGTATCAATACAGAAGGAGGCCACGCTCAAGTCCCTCGTACCTGCACAAAATGATAGCTACTCGCAACCAACGCGATTAGGGGTTGTCAATCCCTTCACGGTCACTTACGAGAGTGAGATCTGATAGATATAATATTTTTGGTATTTTTGGTATAAAGATGCAAAGTAAAAAGTAAAGGCAAAGTAAAAAAGCAAAGCAAGATTAAAGTGATGGAGATTAATATGATGAGAATAGACTCGGGGGCCATAGGTTTCACTAGTGGCTTCTCTCAAGAGCATAAGTATTCTACGGTGGGTGAACAAATTACTATTGAGCAATTGACAGAATTGAGCATAGTTATGAGAATATCTAGGCATGATCATGTATATAGGCATCATGTCCGTGACAAGTAGACCGAAATGATTCTGCATCTACTACTATTACTCCACTCATCGACCGCTATCCAGCATGCATCTAGAGTATTAAGTTAAAAACAGAGTAACGCCTTAAGCAAGATGACATGATGTAGAGAGATAAATTCATGCAATATGAAATAAACCCCATCTTGTTATCCTCGATGGCAACGATGCAATACGTGCCTTGCTGCCCCTTCTGTCACTGGGAAAGGACACCGCAAGATCGAACCCAAAGCTAAGCACTTCTCCCATGGCAAGAACTACCAATCTAGTTGGCCAAACCAAACGGATAATTCGAAGAGACTTGCAAAGATAACCAATCATACATAAAAGAATTCAGAGAAGATTCAAATATTATTCATAGATAGACTTGATCATAAACCCACAATTCATCGATCTCAACAAACACACCGCAAAAAGAAGATTACATCGAATAGATCTCCACAAGAGAGGGGGAGAACTTTGTATTGAGATTCAAATAGAGAGAAGAAGCCATCTAGCTACTAACTATGGACCCGAAGGTCTAAGGTAAAGTACTCACACTTCATTGGGGGGGCTAGGATGATGTAGAAGCCCTCCATGATGACGGCCCTCTCCGGCGGAGCTCCGGAACAGGCCCCAAGGAATTAGGTTTTTGGCTCCTGTTCTGATCGTTTGGGGGTACGTATGTATATATAGGAGGAAGAAGTACGTTGGTGGAGCACCGAGGGGCCCACGAGGCAGGGGGCGCAATTTAGGGGGCGCCCCCTACCCTCGTGACCTCCTCTTTGACTCCTTGGAGTAGGGTCCAAGTCTCCTGGATCACGTTCGGTGAGAAAATCACGTTCCGGAAGATTTTATTCCGTTTGGACTCCGTTTGATATTCTGTTTCTCTGAAACACTGAAATAGGCAAAAAAACAGCAATTCTGGGCTGGGCCTCCGGTTAATAGGTTAGTCCGAAAAATAGTATAAAAGTGGAAAATAAAGCCCAATATAGTCCAAAACAGTAGATAATATAGCATGGAGCAATCAAAAATTATAGATACGTTGGAGACGTATCAGGCATCCCCAAGCTTAATTCCTCCTCGTCCTCGAGTAGGTAAATGATAAAAAGAGAATTTTTGATGCGGAGTGCTACTTGGCATAATTTCAATGCAAATCTTCTTAATTGTGATATGAATATTTAGATTAGAAAGATTCAAGACAAAAGTTTATATTGACATAAAAAATAATAATACTTCAAGCATACTAACAAAGCAATTATGTCTTCTCAAAATAACATGGCCAAAGAAAGTTATCCCTACAAAATCGTATAGTCTGGCTATGCTTTATCTTCACCACACAAAGTATTTAAATCATGCACAACCCCGATGACAAGCCAAGAAATTGTTTCATACTCTAACTTTTTCAAAACTTTTTCAATCTTCACGCAATACATGAGCGTGAGCCATGGATATAGCACTATAGGTGGAATAGAATGGTGGTTGTGGAGAAGATAGTCTCACATCAACTAGGCGTATCAACGGGCTATGGAGATGCCCATCAATAGATATCAATGTGAGTGAGTAGGGATTGCCATGCAACGGATGCACTAGAGCTATAAGTATATGAAAGCTCAAAAAGAAACTAAGTGGGTGTGCATCCAACTTGCTTGCTCATGAAGACCTAGGGCAATTTATGGTAGCCCATCATTGGAATATACAAGCCAAGTTCTATAATGTAAAATTCCCACTAGTATATGAAAGTGATAACATGAGAGACTCTCTACTATGAAGATCATGGTGCTACTTTGAAGCACAAGTGTGGTAAAAGGATAGTAGCATTGCCCCTTTTTTATTTATTTTCTCTTTTTTTGCCTTTCCTTTTTTATTTGGCCTTTTCTTTTTTATTTGGCCTTTTTTTATTTGGCACAATGCTCTATTAATGATGTTCATCACACTTTTATTTATTTACAACTCAATGATTACAACTCGATTACTAGAACAAGGTATGACTCTATATGAATGCCTCCGGCGGTGTACCGGGATATGCAATGAATCAAGAGTGATAAGTATGAAAAAATTATGAACTGTGGCTTTGCCACAAATACTATGTCAACTACATGATCATGCTAAGCAATATGACAATGATGAATGTGTCATGATGAACTAGATGGTGGAAAGTTGCATGCCAATATATCTCGAATGGCTATGGAAATGCCATAATAGGTAGGTATGGTGGCTGTTTTGAGGAAGGTATATGGTAGGTGTATGATACCGGCGAAAGGTGCGGGGTATTAGAGAGGCTAGCAAAGGTGGAAGGGTGAGAGTGCGTATGATCCATGGACTCAACATTAGTTATAAAGAACTCATATACTTATTGCAAAAATCTAGAAGTTATCAAAGCAAAGTATTACGCGCATGCTCCTAGGGGGATAGATTGGTAGGAAAAGACCATCGATCGTCCCTGACCGCCACTCATAAGGAAGACAATCAATAAATAAATCATGCTCCGACTTCATCACATAATGATTCACCATACGTGCATGCTACGGGAATCACAAACTTTAACACAAGTATTCTTTAAATTCACAACTACTCAACTAGCATGACTTTAATATTATCACCTCCATATCTCAAAACAATTATCATGCTTCAATATTTTCCTAGTATTCAACACACTCAAAAGAAAGTTTCACACATCTTGAATACCAAGCATATTATTATTAAGCAAATTACCATGCTATTAAGACTCTCAAAATAATTTAAGTGAAGCATGAGAGATCAATAGTTTCTTTAAAACAAACCCACCACCGTGCTCTAAAATATATAAGTGAAGCACATAGAGCAAAATTATAACGCTCAAAAGATATAAGTGAAGCACATAGAGCAAAACTACTTAGCTCAAAAGATATAAGTGAAGCACATAGAGTATTCTATCAAATTTTAATTCATGTATGGCTCTCTCAAAAGGTGTGTACAGCAAGGATGATTGTGGCATACTAAGACGCAAAGACAAAAATAATACAAGATGCTCCAAGCAAAACACATATCATGTTGGTGAATAAAAATATAGCTCCAAGTAAATTACCGATGGAAGTGGACGAAAGAGGGGATGCCTTTCGGGGCATCCCCAAGCTTTGAATTTTTGGTGTCCTTGGATTATCTTGGGGGTGCCATGGGCATCCCCAAGCTTAGTCTCTTGCCACTCCTTGTTCCATAATCCATCAAAAGAATTCACCCAAAACTTGAAAACTTCACAACACAAAACGTAAAGTAGAAAACTCGTGAGCTCCGTTAGCGAAATAAAACAAAAGACCACTTCAAGGTACTGTAATGAACTCATTATTTATTTATATTGGTGCTAAAACTACTGTATTCCAACTTCTCTATGGATTATAAACTATTTTACTAACCATAGATTCATCAAAATAAGCAATCAACACACGAAAAACAGAATCTGTCAAAAACAGAACAGTCTGTAGTAATCTGTAACTAGCGCAAGATATGGAACCCCAAAAATTCTAAAATAAACTGCTGGAAGTGAGTAATTTATCTATTAATCATCTTCAAAAAGAATTAACTAAATAGCACTCTTCAAATAAAAATGACAGCAGTTCTCGTGAGTGCTAAATTTTCTTTTTTTTATAGCAAGTTCAACAAGACTTTCCCCAAGTCTTCCCAACGGTTCTACTTGGCACAAACACTAATTAAACACAAAAAAACACAACCAAAACAGAGGCTAAATAATTTATTTATTACTAAACAGGAGCAAAAATCAAGGAATAAAAATAAAATTGGGTTGCCTCCCAACAAGCGCTATCGTTTAACGCCCCTAGCTAGGCATAAAAGCGAGGATAGATCTAGGTATTGCCATCTTTGGTAGGCAATCCATAAGTGGCTATCATGATAGTTTCATATGGAAATTTTATTTTCTTTCTTGGAAAGTGTTCCATGCCCTTTTTAATGGAAATTGAAATCTAATATTCCCTTTCTTCATATCAATAATCACACCAACCGTTCTAAGGAAAGGTCTACCAAGAATAATAGGGCAAGAAGGATTGCAATCTATATCAAGAACAATGAAATCTACGGGCACATAATTCCTATTTGCAACAATAAGAACATCATTAATACTTACCATAGGTTTCTTCATAGTAGAATCTGCAAGATGCAAGTTTAGAGAGCAATCATCAAAATTACGGAAATCTAGTAAATCACACAAAGTCTTGGGAATAGTCGAGACACTAGCACCCAAATCACACAAAGCATAAAACTCATGATCTTTAATTTTAATTTTAATAGTTGGTTCCCACTCATCATAGAGTTTTCTAGGGATAGAAACTTTCAACTCAAGTTTTTCTACATAAGGTTGCATCAAGGCATCAACAATATGTTCGGTGAAGGCTTTATTTTGACTATAAGCATGTGGAGAATTTAGCACGGATTGCAACAAGGAAATACAATAAATTTAAGAGCAATTTTCATAATTAAATTCCTTGAAATCCAATATAGTGGGTTTAGCAACATCTAGATTTTTATTTCTTTCAATCCCACTTTCATCAATTTCATCATTAAGATCTAAATACTCCGAATTTTTAGAACGCCTTCTAGGTAAAGGAAGATCATATTCAGTTTCATCAAGATTCATATTGCAAAACAAAGATTTAATAGGCGACACATCAATAACTTTTATATCTTCATCTTGATTTTCATATGAATTGGAGGAACATGCTTTAATAAAGGCATCTTAGGAAGCACGCATCCTAGCGGTTCTTTCCTTTCACTCATCAATGGAAATTCTCATGGCTTTGAGAGACTCATTGATATCATGCTTAGGAGGAATAGATCTAAGCTTTAAAGAATCAACCTCAAGAGAAATTCTATCAACGTTCATAGCCAAATCATCAACTTTAAGAAATTTCTCCTCAAGCAAAGCATTAAAATTCTTTCGTGAATTCATAAATTCTTTGACACTATTCTCAAATTCAGAGGGCATCTTATTATAATTTCCATAAGATTTGTTGTAGGAATTCCCATAATTATTAGAAGGATTACTAGGATATGGCCTAGGATTAAAATTCCCTCTATAAGCGTTGTTACCAAAATTATTCCTACCAACAAAATTCACATCCATAGATTCATTGTTATTCTCAATCAAAGTAGATAAAGGCATATCATTAGGATCAGAAGAAACACTCTTAGCAGCAATTAATTTCAAAAGTTCATCCATCTTTCCACTCAACACATTGATTTCTTCTATCGCATGCACTTTTTTATTAGAAGTCCTTTCAGTATGCCATTGAGAATAAATAACCATAATATTATCTAGGAGTTTAGTAGCATCTCCTAAAGTGATTTCCATTAAAGTGCCTCCCGCGGCCGAATCTAAAAGATTTCTAGAAGCAAAATTCAATCCGGCATAAAAATTTTGTATAATCATCCACAAATTCAAACCATGAGTAGGGCAATTACGTATCATTAATTTCATTCTCTCCCAAGCTTGTGCAACATGTTCATGATCAAGTTGTTTAAAGTTCATAATATCGTTTCTAAGAGAGATGATCTTAGCAGGAGGAAAATACTTAGAGATAAAAGCATCTTTGCACTTGTTCCATGAATCAATACTATTTTTAGGCAAAGATGAAAACCAAGCTTTAGCACGATCTCTAAGCGAAAAAGGAAATAGCTTCAATTTAACGACATCATTATTGACATCTTTTTTCTTTTGCATATCTCATAAATCAACGAAGCTATTCAGATGAGTAGCGGCATCTTCACTAGGAAGGCCGGCGAATTGATCTTTCATAACAAGATTCAACAAAGCAGCATTGATTTCACAAGATTTAGTATTGGCAAGAGGAGCAATCGGAGTGCTAAGGAAATCATTATTATTGGTATTGGTGAAGTCACACAATTTAGTATTATCTTGAGCCATCGCGACAAACAAGCAAACTAGCACACAAGCAAACAAGAGCAAACGGGCAAAAGAGGCAAACAGAGAGGGAGGATAGAGAGAGAGGGGGCGAATAAAACGGCAAGGGTGAAGTGGGGGAGAGGAAAACGAGAGGCAAATGGCAAATAACGTAATGCGAGAGATAGGGATTGTGATGGGTACTTGGTATGTTGACTTTTTGCGTAGACTCCCCGGCAACGGCGCCAGAAATCCTTCTTGCTACGTCTTGAGCTTGTGTTGGTTTTCCCCGAAGAGGAAGGGATGATGTAGCAGAGTAGCGTAAGTATTTCCCTCAGTTTTTGAGAACCAAGGTATCAATCCAGTAGGAGGCCACGCTCAAGTCCCTCGTACCTGCACAAAACGATAGTTACTCACGACCAACGCGATTAGGGGTTGTCAATCCCTTCACGATCACTTACTAGAGTGAGATCTGATAGATATAATATTTTTGGTATTTTTGGTATAAAGATGCAAAGTAAAAAGTAAAGGCAAAGTAAAAAAGCAAAGCAAGATTAAAGTGATGGAGATTAATATGATGAGAATAGACCCGGGGGCCATAGGTTTCACTAGTGGCTTCTCTCAAGAGCATAAGTGTTCTACGGTGGGTGAACAAATTACTGTTGAGCAATTGACAGAATTGAGCATAGTTATGAGAATATCTAGGCATGATCATGTATATAGGCATCACGTCCGTGACAAGTAGACCGAAACGATTCTGCATCTACTACTATTACTCCACTCATCGACCGCTATCCAGCATGCATCTAGAGTATTAAGTTAAAAACAGAGTAACGCCTTAAGCAAGATGACATGATGTAGAGAGATAAATTCATGCAATATGAAATAAACCCCATCTTGTTATCCTCAATGGCAACGATGCAATACGTGCCTTGCTGCCCCTTCTGCCACTGGGAAAGGACACTGCAAGATCGAACCCAAAGCTAAGCACTTCTCCCATGGCAAGAACTACCAATCTAGTTGGCCAAACCAAACGGATAATTCGAAGAGACTTGCAAAGATAACCAATCATACATAAAAGAATTCAGAGAAGATTCAAATATTATTCATAGATAGACTTGATCATAAACCCACAATTCATCGATCTCAACAAACACACCGCAAAAAGAAGATTACATCGAATAGATCTCCACAAGAGAGGGGGAGAACTTTGTATTGAGATTCAAATAGAGAGAAGAAGCCATCTAGCTACTAACTATGGACCCGAAGGTCTAAGGTAAAGTACTCACACTTCATTCGGGGGGCTAGGATGATGTAGAAGCCCTCCTTGATGACGGCCCTCTCTGGCGGAGCTATGGAACAGGACCCAAGATGGTATCTCGTGGATACAGAAAGTTGCGGCGGTGGAATTAGGTTTTTGGCTCCTGTTCTGATCGTTTGGGGGTACGTATGTATATATAGGAGGAAGAAGTACGTTGGTGGAGCACCGAGGGGCCCACGAGGCAGGGGGGCGCGCCCTAGGTGGGGACGCCCCCCACCCTCGTGACCTCCTCTTTGACTCCTTGGAGTAGGGTCCAAGTCTCCTGGATCACGTTCGGTGAGAAAATCACGTTCCCAAAGATTTTATTCCGTTTGTACTCCGTTTGATAATCTGTTTCTCCGAAACACTGAAATTGGCAAAATATAGCAATTCTGGGTTGGGCCTCCGGTTAATAGGTTAGTCCCAAAAATAATATAAAAGTGGAAAATAAAGCCCAATATAGTCCAAAACAGTAGATAATATAGCATGGAGCAATCAAAAATTATAGATACGTTGGAGACGTATCAGGCATCACCAAGCTTTGGCTTTTAGGTGTCCTTAGATTATCTTGGGGGTGCCTTGGGCATCCCCAAGCTTAGGTTCTTGCCACTTCTTGTTCCCTAATCCATCAAATCTTTACCCAAAACTTGAAAACTTCACAACACAAAACTTAAAGTAGAAAATCTCGTGAGCTCCGTTAGCAAAAGAAAACAAAAGACCACTTCAAGGTACTGTAATGAACTCATTCTTTATTTATATTGGTGTTATAACTACTGTATTCCAACTTCTCTATGGATTATAAACTATTTTACTAGCCATAGATTCATCAAAATAAGCAAACAACACACGAAAAACAGAATCTGTCAAAAACAGAACAGTCTGTAGTAATCTGTAGCTAGCACAAGATCTATAACCCCAAAAATTCTAAAATAAATTTCTTGACATGAGGAATTTATCTATTAATCATATGCAAAAATAATTAACTAAATATCACTTTCCAAATAAAAATTACAGCAGTTCTCAAGCGCTAAAGTTTCTGTTTTTTACAGCAAGTTCAATCAAGACTTTCCCCAAGTCTTTCCAACGGTTCTACTTGGCACAAACACTAATTAAACACAAAAACACAACCAAAACAGAGGCTAAATAATTATTTATTACTAAACAGGATCAAAAATCAAGGAACTAAAATAAAATTGGGTTGCCTCCCAACAAGCGCTATCGTTTAACGCCCCTAGCCAGGCATAACAAGCAAGAATAGATCTAGGTATTGCCATCTTTGGTAGGCAATCCATAAGTGGCTCTCATGATAGATTCATATGGTAATTTTATTTTCTTTATAGGAAAGTGTTTCATGCCATTTATGATCTTTATCATTATTTTCATAGGAACTAGAAGAACACGCTTTTATAAAGGCATCTTTCTTAGCACGCATCCTAGCGGTTCTTTCTTTGCACTCGTCAATGGAAATTCTCATGGCTTTGAGAGACTCATTGATATCATGCTTAGGTGGAATAGATCTAAGTTTCAAAGAATCAACATCAAGAGCAATTCTATCAACGTTCCTAGCCAAATCATCAATCTTAAGCAATTTTTCTTCAATCATAGCATTAAAATTCTTTTGTGAAGAAATAAATTCTTTAATATTAGATTCAAAATCAGAGGGCATCTTATTATAATTTCCATAAGAATTGTTGTAGGAATTACCATAATTATTAGAGGGATTACTAGGATAAGGCTTAGGATTGAAATTTCCTCTATACGCGTTGTTACCAAAATTGTTCCTACCAACAAAATTCACATCCATAGATTCATTATTATTCTCAATAAAAGTAGACAAGGGCACATCATTAGGATCAGAAGAAACACTCTTATTAACAAATAATTTCATAAGTCCATCCATCTTTCCACTCAAAACATTAATTTCTTCTATCGCGTTCACCTTTTTAGTAGATCTTTCAGTATGCCATTGAGAATAATTAACCATAATATTATCTAGGAGTTTAGTAGCTTCTCCTAAAGTAATTTCCATAAAAGTGTCTCCAGTGGCCGAATCTAAAAGATTTCTAGAAGCAAAATTCAATCCGGCATAAAAATTCTGAACAATCATCCACAAATTTAAATCATGAGTAGGACCATTACGTATCATTAATTTTATTCTCTCCCAAGCTTGTGCAACATATTCATGATCAAGTTGTTTAAAATTCATAATATCGTTTCTAAGAGAGATGACCTTAGCGGGAGGAAAATATTTAGAGATAAAAGCATCTTTGCACTTGTTCCATGAATCAATACTATTTTTAGGCAAAGACGAAAACCAAGCTTTAGCACGATCTCTAAGCGAAAAAGGAAATAGCTTCAATTTAACAATATCATTATCGACATCTTTCTTCTTTTGCATGTCACACAAATCAACGAAGCTATTAAGATGGGTAGCGGCATCTTCACTAGGAAGGCCGGAGAACGGATCTTTCATGACAAGATTCAACAAAGCAGTATTAATTTCACAAGATTCAGCATCAATAAGAGGAGCAATCAGAGTGCTAAGGAAATCATTATTATTGGTATTGGTGAAGTCACACAATTTAGTATTATCTTGAGCCATCGCAACAAACAAGCAAACTAACACACGAGCAAACAAAAAGCAAACGGGCAAAAGGGCAAACGGAGAAAGAGAGGGAGGATAGAGAGAGAGGGCGAATAAAACGGCAAGGTGAATTGGGGGGAGAGGCAAATGAGAGGCAAATGGCAAATAATGTAATGCGGGAGATAGGGATTGTGATGGGTACTTGGTATGTTGACTTTTGTGCAGACTCCCCGGCAACGGCGCCAGAAATTCTTCTTGCTACCTCTTGAGCACTGCGTTGGATTTCCCCAAAGAGGAAGGGATGATGCAGCAAAGTAACGTAAGTATTTCCCTCAGTTTTTGAGAACCAAGGTATCAATCCAGTAGAAGGCTATGCTCGAGTCCCTCGTACCTACACAAAAACAATAGCTCAACGCAATCAACGCGCTTAGGGGTTGTCAATCCCTTCACGGTCACTTACGAAATTGAGATCTGATAGAGATGATAAATAATATTTTTTGGTATTTTTGGTATAAAGATGCAAAGTAAATAAAGTAAAAGCAAAGCAATAATAAAGTGATGGAGATTGATATGATGAGAAAGATACCCTGGGGCCATAGATTTCACTAGTGGCTTCTCTCAAGAGCATAAGTATTCTACGGTGGGTGAACAGATTACTATTGAGCAATTGACAGAATTGAGCATAGTTATGAGAATATCTTGGTATGATCATGTATATAGGCATCACGTCCGAGACAAGTAGACCGAAACGATTCTGCATCTACTACTATTAGTCCACTCATCGACCACTATCCAGCATGCATCTAGAGTATTAAGTTAAAAACAAAGTAACGCCTTAAGCAAGATGACATGATGTAGAGGGATAATTTCATGCAATATGATAAAAAAACCATCTTGTTATCCTCGATGGCAACAATACAATACGTTCCTTGCTGCCCTTTCTGTCACTGGGAAAGGACACCGCAAGATTGAACCCAAAGCTAAGCACTTCTCCCATGGCAAGAACAACCAATCTAGTAGGCCAAACCAAACTGATAATTCGAAGAGACTTGCAAATATAACAAATCATACATAAAAGAATTCAGAGAAGATTCAAATATTATTCATAGATAGACTTGATCATAAACCCACAATTCATCAATCTCAACAAACACACCGCAAAAAGAAGATTACATCGAATAGATCTCCACAAGAGAGGGGGAGAACATTGTATTGAGATCCAAAAAGAGAGAAGAAGCCATCTAGCTACTAGCGATGGACCCGTAGGTCTGAAGTAAACTACTCACACTTCATCGGAGGGGCTTGGATGATGATGTAGAAGCCCTCCGTGATCGATGCCCCTTCCGGCGGAGCTCCGGAACAGGCCCCAAGATGGGATCTCGTGGATATAGAAAGTTGCGGCGGTGGAATTAGGTTTTTGGCTCCATCCCCGATCGTTTGGGGGTACGTGGATATATATAGGAGGAATAAGTATGTCGGTGGAGCTTCGAGGGGCCCACGAGGTAGGGGGCGTGCCCTGGGGGGCGCCCTCGTGACCACCTCGTGGCTTCCTTGATGGAGGGTCCAAGTCTCCTGGATGTTATCTGATGAGATAATCACGTTTCTGAAGGTTTCATTCCGTTTGGACTCCGTTTGATATTCCTTTTCTTAGAAACCCTAAAACAGGCAAAAAACAACAATTCTGGGCTGGGCCTCCGGTTAATAGGTTAGTCTGAAAAATAATATAAAAGTGGAAAATAAAGCCCAATAATATCTAAAACAGTAGATCATATAGCATGGAGCAATCAAAAAATATAGATACGTTGGAGACGTATCAGCCCCCAGCAGAGACGACGCAAGACCATGAGGGCGCCGCAAGGGCCGCAGCAGCGACATCAGAGGATTAAGCTCAGCAGGACGATGCCCCCGAACCCGCAAAGGCCCCGACAAGCGATCAAGCGTTGGGGGCTCCACCACCTCAGGAGGCACCCCAACCCCTGGAAGGCGCAAGCCTCATCAGCGCACCTTCCCTCGTCGTGAACCCGGTATACTACGTCAGCCCGGTGTTGCGGGATGCAAGAGCATGATATCCCATGCCTCAGAAGCTCCTAGTCATGCTCCTTGTGGCCTCATGTAGGCTGCGACACTACTTTCAAGGCCACCCCATCAAGGTCATCTCGGCCTACCCACTGGAGAGGGTGCTCAGGAGCCCCAACTCCGCCGGGAGGGTCGCCGAGTGGAACATCGAGCTGCAGGCATTCCGGTTGGAGTTCAGCACCACCAGGGTCATCAAGGGAGCCGCGCTCGCCGATTTCGTGGCAGAATGGACGGACGCCCCAGCGCTTGAAATAGGCGAGGACTGGTCCCTCTCGCCGGGAAGTGAGGTGCCCGACGGCTGGGTCATGTATTTTGATGGTGCCTTCGCGCGCCAAGGCGCGGGGGCTGGAGCAGTGCTCATCTCGCCCGCTCAGGACAAGCTCTACTACGCCGTGCAGCTTTGCTTCTAGCGGGGCGAGAAGGTCTCCAACAACATTCTAGAGTACGAAGGCCTCATAGCCGGCCTGAAGGCTGCGGTGGCACTGGGGGTGAAGCGTCTCACCATCAGGGGCGACTCGCAGCTCCTCGTTAACTTCTCCAACAAGGTATACGAGCTGAAGGATGAACACATGGAGGCATACCTCACGGAAGTGCGCAAGATGGAGAAGCAGTTCCTGGGCTTGGAGTTGCAGCACGTGCCCCGGGGAACCAACAAGGAAGCCAACGACATCGCCAGAAGGGCATCCAAGCGACAGCCCCAAGAGCCCGACATCTTCGAGGAGCGTCTCTCCAAGCCATCGGCGACACCACTGCTTTCAAGAACAGCGCAGCCTCGGGAGGAGCTCCGGCAGCCACCTGCCGTGGGGGCCCCAGCCTGTGGCCTGACTTCGGGAGCGCGTCCACTCTTGGTGCTCGAGCCCCAGAGGGATGCTAGACCAAGTAATTCAAGGAATACCTGATGCAAGGGACGCTGCCGGAGAAGGAGGAAGACGCGGAGCGTGTTGCCCGGCAAGCCACGGCATACTGCATCCAGGACGGTAAGTTATACAGGAAGCGCCCAAATGACGTTTCATTGCGTTGAATCTCTAGGGAACAGGGGAAAGAGCTGCTAGCCGACATACACAGAGGGGACTACGGGCACCACTCGTCATCACGAACCCTTGTTGGGAAGGCATTCCGCAGCGGATTCTACTAGCCTACGGTGCTCAATGACGCAGCTGAGCTAGTGAGGTCTTGCGAGGCCTACCAATTCCACGCCAAGCAAATCCATCAACCAGCTCAAGGCCTCCAGACCATTCCACTCTCGTGGCCGTTCGTAGTCTGGGGACTGGACATCCTGGGCCCGTTCCCTCGAGCGCCTGGGGGCTACTGATACCTCTACATTGCCATCGACAAGTTCACCAAGTGGGCGGAGGTAGAAGCTGTCCGCACCATCCCAGCTGGCTCTACGATCAAGTTCATCAAGGGCCTCATGAGCCGTTTTGGGGTCCCCAACCGCATCATCACCGATAATGGATCGCAGTTCATCAGTAATCTCTTTAAAACATACTCACTAACCTTGGAACGCAGATTTGCTACGCTTTAGTGGCGCACCCCCGGAGCAATGGCCAAGCTGAACGCGCACACGCGGAGGTCCTGAGAGGCCTCAAGACCAGGACCTTCAAGAAGAAGCTCGAAGCCCGCGGCAGGGGCTAGCACGACGAGCTGTAGTATATGTTGTGGTCCATCCGCACCACCTCCACCAAGCCCACGGGTGAGACCCCATTCTTCCTCATCTACAGAGCAGAAGCGGTCCTCCCTCACGAGGTCAAGCATCGCTCTGCACGGGTCCTAGCGTTTGATGAGACGCACCAGGGCGCCACGCGGGGGATGGACCTCGTGCTGGGGGAGGAACGTCGCCGCGAAGCTGCACTACGGGTGGCAAGATACCAGCAGGCACTACGGCGGTACCACTGTCGTAGCGTCCGCTCCAGGACACTCGAGGTGGGTGACCTCGTCCTGAGGCGGGTGCTCTCCGGGGAAGGGCTTCATAAGCTCTCACCCATGTGGGAGGCCCGTTCAAGGTCGTCCATGTCTCCAGGCCTGGCGCCGCGCTCCTGGAGACACATGACGGGGTACCCATCCAGAACGCCTGGAACATCCAGCACCTCTAGAAGTCTACCCCTGAAGAAAGGCCCAACGCCTGTGAAGAAGGCCCAGTGCATGTGAAGATCTCCGCTCGTGACACACTCACGTAATAATGAGTGGGGCTGTACACGCCCTGGAGTCTCAGGAGTGCCGCCCTCAGGCCTCGGGGGCTCCCTCCCACGTCCTAGTGGCAGAACTTAGCTCCGCGCTGGTGAGAAGACATGAAGACTAGACTAGGTGCCGGGCGCGGCTTTTCATTTGCTTTCCGTAGTTGGCTCGCCCTCTTTTAATTGAAGTATGCTTCTGGCGTTCTTCGCTGATTTGGTTCCGTCGCCTTTTGCCTCTGTTTCCGTCTTCAGTTTAGATTGTACTCTCTCTCGCATTCCTCGCGAGGGGGCTGGACGAGTGCCCCCGTGAGCGTTTTTCCTTTTTTTCCTTTCGTCTGCTTTTCGTGAGTCACCCTCGTACGAGCCCACAAGATGGCGCACCTCTCCTAATCCGTGCCCCTAGGGTACCATGAGACGAAGCGCTGGGTCAAGGCCAGCGGCGCCTGTGACCAACGCTCGGGTGAATGATAAGCCTCTTAACGAATTTTTTGCAGTTCCTAAGCGCCTCGACAGGCACCAGGAAGCAAGCGCCACGTGAGGAGGACACTACTCCGAGCAAGTCAAGCTAAGTTATCTCTACATAAAACGACGATGTTGCGACACAGCACAGGAACGGTAAACATAGCATAATACTTGAGAAATCACAATTTGCTGCACGCCCCTCGGGGGCCCATACTGACTTCTTTATTAATACAGGAAGGAAAGGAAGAACGAAATAAAAGCGGCGCGTGCCCCCACAGCGGTCCGTGAGGGCGGGCTCTTGGCGCCGTCCCGAGCTCAGCCAGACCCCTCCTCGCACTTCACGGAGGCACGGCGACGACGACCCACTGCCGCCTTCAAAGCGGGCGCGGCGGCTGGTCGTAACCACCGCTGCTGGAGCTGTCGCTGGAGGAAGAGCCGCCGTAGCTGGACGAGACGTGGTCGGCACCAAGGGCGGGTTCGCCCTCATCCTCATCACGACCATCGCCAAGGCCGAGCACCTCCTCGCCGTCATTGACCTCAGGGTAGCACCCGACGTGGCGACCATCTTCCCCAAACACCCTCACATAGAGGGTCACATCACCGTCATACTTGAAATAGAGGGTGCACCGCCTGCCTAGGCCACGCGCGCGGGCAAACGGCTACCAGCAGCCGTCCGTGACTCAGGAAGCCCTGCTACAGCAGCCGTCCGCCTGTAGCCAGAGCCCGCCTGGACCTGAGGCCGGCAGCTCGTCAGCGTAGAAGCGCGGGAGCTGAAGCCAGTTGCCAGCCGGGTTCTCCGACCAGACAACGAACTCAGGCAGCACCTTCCCTGAGTGGAAGTGCGGCCGGGGAGGTCGCGCGACCGCGGCACATCTCCCTTCATCAACATGGCTGCCACGACCGGAGCGACCCCTGCCACATGAAGTGGCAGCGTCGCGGCTGCGGGGGGCCGTGGCGGGGGTCGCGGTGTGCTTGCGAGGACGGCCGCGTCCATGCTTGGGCACCGGAGAGATGGGCCCCTCGCGAGGGTCCTTCCCCTTCTCCGCAGTGGAGAATCTCTTCGACGGCGCCATTGCTGTTGCAACTGGCGATGGAGCAAAGGGGGAGAAGCGAGCGGAATGGGAAGAGATGGGCGATGGGGGCTCTGCCCCCTCCCCATTTATAGCAAAAGAAGGCCAACCAGCGCCCCCCATGATCACAGGTAATGATGGTTTTTCCTTGCATGCAGCAGGGACTCGTCAAATCGGGCAGTTGCCGAGGCAACGTGGGGAAGCGGAGACGTCCATGTCCAATCAATTGCCACGCGTCGACCAAGGCCACAGGCTAATGGGGCCCGCGGCACTCCGCACTTGCCCTTCGGCTTCGCCTCGAAGCCAAGCCCGAGCGCGCCTTGGGCCCGAGGGCTACTATCGGTGTTCTGGGAACGGGGGTCCCCAGACTTGCCTGCCTGTGGCCCACGGCGTGGCCCTGCAAGCGGGCCCGTACGACCCATCTTCACTAACAAGCATTCAAGACCCCCACGAGGGGCCAAGCCTCGCGAGGTGGATGACACAAGACCTACTCGGGAGCGGCCTCACCAGGCTGGCTCGCGAGGGGCGGAGAGATCAAGGCAAGGCAAACCGCACGAGGTTCCAATGACGTGAGCCATGACGATCGAGACCAGACGGGAGCCAGCGGGCACCAGCGCACATAGTGTCCTTGTTTCCTCTTTCGTGCTAAGGAGGCAAGCGCAGACGAAGAGTACCGAGGCGTCAAGCAAAGGTTTCCATATCGGTGCAACAAGACCAAGACTAGCAAGATGGCAAGATGGAGGTCACCATGGAGCCCAAGGTGGCGTCACCACCAGAGCCTTTGGCAGGCGAAGACTGATTTTGTCAGGATAACTTGTACTAGTTGTCCCCTTTCAAACTGGTCGTTGTTGGCTCCCTTCCCTCTCAATATTTGGGGAGAGGACCAAGGCCTCTATAAATAGGATTAGTCACCACAATAGGAAAGGAGGGGACAAGGAGAGCCTCAGCCATCTCATCTTGGACTAGATCCAACCCATCCACGCACCCACCAAGCACAAGAACACCTCGCCTCAGGAGACTGTTCTTCCCCATGTACTATTCATCCTCAGCCCGAGAGGCAATCCACCACACCACACTGGAGTAGGGTATTACACGACAACGGTGGCCCGAACCAGTATAAATCTTGTGTCCCTTGTGCCGCGAGTTCGTCGAGCTAAGCTTAGAGATCCCGGTGAGGCTGAGGGCGTGATTCGGTAGGGGGAGATCTTCGTGCGCACCCCAGTGTTCGAACCTTGAGGGTTTTGCTGGAACCCGAGATCCGACATAACGCACTTATGACCCGCTTTTGCGCGGGAGAGGATAGCTGGCTAGCTCGTAGAAGCAACATCACCAACGACCATGACACCTCCGAAGCCAGGGATGGCAATGGCAAGCCACGACGCAATAGACAAAAATGTTGAAGCAATAATGAAGATACCGAAGACACCGCGGTTATTGCCGGATTCAGTGGCCCTAAACCTGGCCAGCGGAAGAGGCCATTCAAAGGAAACAAGGACAGTCCATCTAGTTTGGACCGAATACTCTATCGACCTTGCCAGATTCATGGCACCCCTGATATCGTACCAACAGGAATTGTTGGGTCTTTAAATAGGCCGGCAAGTTAAGCGCCGGACAGAAGCGGAAGGGGCCGCCCGGCGAGGACGATGATGAAGAGCCTCACCCACCTAACATAGGGGGACAGAAGAAATCCCCCCCCCCCCCCGAGGTAAAAACGGTGATGATATACGCTACGCATATTCCCAAAAGGGAGCGCAAACGCGCACTAAGGGACGTCTATGCCATAGAGCCAGTCGCCCCAAAATTCAATCCATGGTCAACCTGCCCGATCACTTTCAATCGCGGAGACCATCCGACCAGTATCCGTCATGGAGGTTCGGCAACATTGGTCCTCGATCCAATTATTGATGGATTCCATCTCACGCGAGTCCTTATGGATGGTGGCAGCAGTCTTAACCTGCTTTATCAGGACACTGTCCGCAAAATGGGCATCGATTCATCAAGAATCAAGCCACCAAATCCACCTTTAAATGGGTAATACCTGGTGTTGAAGCCCGAGGCATGGGCTCAGTAACACTGGAAGTGGTCTTCGGTTCGCCGGACAACTTCCAAAGTGAAGAATTGATCTTCAACGTCATCCCTTTCTGCAGCGGTTATCACGCGCTGCTGGGACGGACCGCCTTTGCCCGCTACAATGCGGTCCCGCATTACGCTTACTTAAAGCTCAAAATGCCTGGACCTTGCGGCGTTATAATAGTCAATGGAAATAAGGAGCGCTCCGTCCATACTCAGGATCATACGACGGCCCTCGCAGCCGAAATACAGGGTGGCCTCATTAAGCCGAATATTACATTGGCAGCCAAGCCGTCGGACACTGCCAAACGAGCCCGGTCTACCCTGCAGAATGACAGTCCAGCTCGCCCAGAGCTAGATTAGCAATCCGGCCTCCGTCAAAACCCCAACTTGATAGCGGCATATGTACCACGCATACATAATTACGCACTAAAAATACCATGGGTAAGGACGGAGGCCTCTTCAAAATAAGGTCCACAATACGGCTTGACCCTATCCGAACCTTTATATCCTTCCATCTTTTTTCTTCTTGTTTTTTTCAGGTCCTTTACAACCTGCACCACCCCTCGATGGCACTTAGGGTCCTCTTCTAGGCCCCTTATACACACAAGATTGTCGATCCTCTCAAAGGACCATATGCTACAGGGAAAAGCGGCGCAGACGTGCGGCAGAGTGACCAAAAGATCTTCAAGATCATCTCTTCAAATTTAGACCCGTATACAGCTTTCCCTTGTTCTCGGCATGTAAAATGGCCTTGATGCTTATAGCATCCTTTGTAAAAATATGTTTGACGTATCAATCAGACTATAATGGAAACAGTTTCGCCCAACGTTGTGCGGTATTGGCTTACTCCCTAATCTGTTTTCCCACTTTATGTCTGAATTGGCATACACACCTTGGTACGACTTTAATCACCAAGGGCTCTATTTCAAGCCATCTATATATTCTCAGCAATAGAAAGTATGAACACTCTCAGAGCATACTTCGGTGTCCCGAATACTGCATTATATGCATCGGCTCCGAATCACATCTTTGGTCAATAGTTGGGTTGCCCAGCTCCTGTGCTTGCTACCTTACGTTCCATTTTTAGGCTAAGGTAGTAAAGGGAGAACTACTGCGATTGTGTTTATGGCTGGCCCGGTCAAACACCTCTGTAGAGAAAGTCGAAAACTGACTGTCATGATGCGGCGAGAGCTGGTCAGCAATTCGGTGACTTACTAAATCTCTAGCGATTTCTTCCGTATTACACGAAGGACTGGCTTTTGCTAGTCAAGTATTCAAAAGGCATCCAAATTCGATAGCCACATACGCACCAGGGGCTATCCTAAAGACCCTTGTCAAACCCCTATGGCTAAGTGAGAATGATAAAACTATATAGTTCGATTGCCTAGTTCGCCACCCCACCACCTCCTTTACGGACCAAGACGTTGGGTCAAGTGTGGTCACACGCTATTTCGAACACCCCTGTAGTATCTACATGGGGGCTGAAGCCGACAACTGGTAAATTCTCAAAAAACTAAAAAAAAGTAAACGGCCGCATAGGGAGAATAACACTCTATGATAAATTCATAGAATATATTACAATACTTTGCTTTATACAAACATCCGGGCAGCTCGGACACATTCACTCGAACATGATGTCCTTCGAGCACTGACCCTCTATCAAACGAGCACCTTCCAGGACGTCTTCAAAATAGCGCTCCGGCGTATGGTGGTCCTTGCCTCCGGGCGGACCTTCGACGGCCACAATGGCGGCCTTCATTTTGGCCCAGTGCATCTTGACACGGGCAAAGGCCAGCCGTGCACCTTCTATGCATGACTATCGCTTGACCGCGTCAATACGGGACAATGCGTCAACAAGCCGCTGCACGAGGCCGAAATAGCTGCCCAACACGGGTTCGGCTGGCCACAGCCGGAGTATGTTATCCCGCATGGCCAATCCGGACATCCTACGCAGCTCGGCCCACTGCGCCATCTGGTCATTCAACAGCATTGGGCGTTCCTACGCCACGAACTGTGACCAGAATAGCTTCTCCGTTGTATGCCCCTCCTGTACCCGGAAGAACTTCGCGGCATCGGCGACACTCTTTGGACGATCTAAAAATGCGTCTGGAACAATCCACAGTAGAGTGAGCAAGACATACTTCTGATTGTCGAATTTACTCTATAAAGAGAAAGGGATTACCAGCCGCCAACTATCCGGCCTGCTTGATCTCCTCGCGTGTCGCCCAGGATTCGGCCCACACCTCCTCGGCCTCTTGAAGGGCCTTCGCAAGGTCGGTCGCCTGGGTTTTCTCCTTCTCCTCTAGGGACTCGCACCTGCTGGCGGCATCCTTGAGCGCTTGCTCCACTTCAGCCACCCGCTCCTCGTATTGACGGCAGACGACCTGCTCGGACTTCAAGTCCTCGACCGCTTTATCAGTGGCCACTTTGTTCACCTAGGCCTGCTCCTTAGCCTGGGCAAGTTCACCTCTAAGGGTCTCGATAGCAGCAGCACTGACTGCAATCACATACATAGCACTGAATGAGCTTCGGCTCAGAATCTGCATAATGAACGAGATATTCTGAAATATACCTTGTACCTCATCAAGCCTCTTGTTGATGCGGACAAAATCCTCCTCGGCCAACCTCATCTTACGCTTGAGCTCGGACACTTCTGCGGCCTGGGCGGTTGCCGCTAACAGTGAAGCCTGCTTCTCAAAATAGAAAAGTACATTATCTCCTGCAAGTATTATCAATCCTCTATTCGGCTTATTTTCGAAGGCCAAACATAGTCTCAGGGGCTACTATCTATATACAAGCATATTTTTACGGAAAGCGGCCAAGAATATTACATTGCCTACCTCGAAGCATGTTAGCAGGCTAGTGAAGGCTTCGTTCAGCCCGCTCTTGGCGGACTAAAGCTTCTCAACCACCACAACCATTAGGGTGCGGTGCTCCTCCATGATGGAAGCACGTTGCAGTGCCTCCATCAGTATGTCCGGCACCTCCAGATTCGTGGAGGTCGCCGCTGGAGTTGGCATTCCCCCCTCCGAAGGGGGGCGCTTGTTTGGTCCCGAAGACACTTGGGTTTCCAGAACAGTGTTCGGCTGGAGCCTGGACTGATCAAGACTCCCAGTCTCCCCAGGGGTGGTTTCCCCCGTGTTCCCGGGAACTGAGGTATTACCCTCTAACACCGTTTTGATAGCTTCCTGTACCACCCCGTGCCCCGGAGAGGCCCTTCAGGACAACACCTCAGTGTCATCCGTGGCAATAGGCAGGGAAGCTCGCGAAGGTGATTCGCTCTCCATCATCCTCGGATCTAAAGAGTTCCCCTTCGATGATTGTTGGGGAAGATCGCGGGCCGAGCTACACCATACGGAAAGCGTCAAATACCATAATCATCAAAATTGAACTTGTGTATGACATCTTCGGTAACTTACGACTCGGCAAGGGGCTCCGGCCTGGGGTGCCACTTGGGGACGGCCTCGTCATCAGAGTCCGAGTCGTCTGGGAGGGATATTTTCCCCTTTTGGGTGCCTTCGCCTCTGGATCTTTGGAGGCCGCCCTTTTCTTCTTCTTCCCCTTCGGGGAAAGGTTGTTGTCCGCCTCCTCCTCCTCTTCTTCCTCATCCTCCTCGGAGGAGTGAGTTTCGGTCTCTCTGGACACCGCGTCCGGAGTACCTTTTTAGCGGAGGCCCTCTTTGGCTTCCTTCTTCTTCTTCCGGACCCTTTTCTCCGGTGCCTGATAAGGCGCCGGTACCAGCATCCTCATTAGAAGAGGATCTGCGGGGTTTTCGGGAAATGGAGCTGGACATCTTATCTGTTCCGCCTTCTTTGTCCAGCCCTGTTATACAGGATGGAATTCTCAGTACACTCCCCCTTTTGATTAATGAGCTATGTTATGTTCAGAAACATGGCACTTGCTGGGGAGGCTAGATGATTACAGTCGAGGCCGATGTCCTCGGACGTTCCTGGCCATGACTTTTGAGTTTTGAAAAGTAGTTTCCAGATCGCTTCATGCGTCGTGCCAAAGAGTTGCTTCAGGATCCGTGGCCCTTCCAGATTGAACTCCCACATGCGGAAAGGCCGGCGTTGGCAGGGAAGGGATCGATGGATGAGCATTACTTGGATCACATCTGTGAGGCTAGCCCCTTCTCTATGATGTTTTTGATGCACTTCTTCAGCATCAGCACCTCGTTGGATGATCCCCAGTCCAGACCCTTGTTGGTCCATGACGCAAGCCATAGCGGGGGTTCATATCAAAATGCAGGGACAACCGCCCACTTAGTGCCACGGGGTTCGGTGATATAAAACCACTCCTGCTGCCATATCCTGGCGGTCTCCACAAAGACCCCCTTAGGCCAGACCACTTTGGGGAGTTTGCTCACCATGGCACTGCCGCAGTCTGTGTGTTTCCTGTCAACCACCTTTGGCGTCACGTTGAAAATCTTGAGCCACAGACCGAAGTGTGGAGGGATGCAGAGAAATGCCTCGCACACGAAGATAAACGCCGAAATATGAAGGAAGGAGTTCGGGGGCAGATCATGAATATCCAGCCCGCAGTAGAACATGAGACCACGAACAAAGGGGTGGAGGGGGAACCCTAGCCCCCGGAGAAAGTGAGGGAGGAACACGACCCTCTCACCGGGCTCTAGAGTGGGGATGACTTGCTCCTTGGCCGGGAGTCTGTGTATGACCTCTACTGTCAAGTACCGTGCCTCTCGGAGCTCCTTGATGTCCTTCTCCATCACGGAAGAGGCCATCCATTTGCCTTGCGAGCCAGATCCAGACATGATCGGAGTATTTGGTGGTGATGGGAAAGATTGTGACTTGAGCGCTGGAGCTCGAGGACGGATGGGCCGGTGAAGGAGAAGGTGTGGGGGGAAGAGATGGATTCTTATCCACTTATAAAGGTCATGAATATCAAGCCCCACCACAAGCCTCAAAACTCGCCTGTTCCCAAGGGGTCGTGCAAAATAGCATGGTTGGGTTTGCCAAACCCGTATTGATGAGAATCCCGCAATAAGGGGACACGATCTCTGCTTTGACAAGATGTGTCAGTAAGGACCACGCCACGAAATGCGAAGCGGGAGGCTGAAAAATGGTTTGAGATAATAATAAGGCCAGAACATAACGTCTCGCCAAAAAAGCTATAAATGGACACGACTTATTTTGTTTAAGTATTTTTTTCCTTGTGTTTCAGGGTTGCGACGGTTATACAGAGCCGAACATAGTTCTTTTGACCAACTGCTTTGGAGTATTCAGAGGAGGAACCCGCCTTGCAATGCCGAAGACAATCTGCGCGCCGGACACATCATCATTGAAGCCTGGTTCAGGGGCTACTGACGGAGTCCTGGATTAGGGGGTCCCCGGGCATCTGGGCTATGCGACATGGGCTGGACTGATGGGCAACAAGATACAAGATCGAAGGCCTTCCCCCGTTTCCGGATGGGACTCTCCTTTACGTGGATGGCAAGCTTGGCGTTTGGATGTGAAGATTCCTTTCTCTGTAAACCGACTCTGTACAACCCTAGGTCTCTCCGGTGTCTATATAAACTAGAGGGTTTAGTACATAGAGGCAATCATAATCATACAGGCTAGACATCTAGGGTTTAGCCATTACGATCTCGAGGTAGATCAACTCTTGTAACCCCTATACGCATCAAAGTCAATCAAGCAGTGTCGGCGTTCTGGGAACGGGGTTCCCTAGACTTGCCTACCTGCGGCCTGCGGCATGGCTCAAAGGGGGGCCCAGCACGGCCCATCTTCATCAACACAGACCCAAGACCCTCACGAGGCGGACGACACGGAGCTTCCTCAGGCACGGCCTCATCAGGCTGGCTCACGAGGAGGTGGAGAGATCAAGGCGGGGTACCTCACGAGGTGCCCGTGACGTAAGTCATGACGACCAAGGGTGCCAGGCGGGCGCCAGCCGGCGCAGTGTCCTCCTTTCCTCTTTGGTGCAAAGGGAGCAAGCGCAGGCGAGAGCATCAAGCAAAGGCAGCCGTTTTGGTGCAACGAGACCAAGACCAGTCCAACGGCAGGGAGGAAGTCATTGTGGAGCCCAAGCCAGCGTCACCACCAGAGCCTTTGGCAAGCGAGGACCAACTTTAGTCAGGATAAGTGTACCAGATGTTCCCCTTCAAAATGGCCAATTGTTGGCGCCCTTCCCGCTCAATATTTGGGAAGAGGCCCAGAGCCTTTGCCTATAAATAGGACTAGCCACCCCCAAGGGAGGGGGATCAAAAACAGAATCGGAAAGGGATCGAAATCAGAGAGAGAATCAAGAAGAGAGAGAGAGAGAGAGAGAGAGAAGGGTGACCGAACTCCTCTTAGCAGTTCATCCCCCCAGCCAAGAACAGACCCTCGCGAGGCTGTTCTTCCTTGAATTGCTCATCATCATCAGCCCAAGAGGCAATCCACCACACCACACACTGGAGTAGGGTATTACACCACAACGGTGGCCCGAACCCGTATAAACCCTGTGTCTCTTGTGCAGTTCTTTCCATAGCTTAGATCTTAGCGAGGTGGAGGGGTGCAGGTAGGTAGAAGGCGAAATCTCCGCGCGCACCCCAGTGTTCGAACCTCAAGGGTCTGCCGGAACCCGAAATCCGACATTTGGCGCGCCAGGTAGGGGTGCGCCGGAACTCATCTTCCACCACCCCGTTCTCCTCCGACCATCACGTCCATGTCTGACGCTCGTCGGGCCCGCGCCGAGCGACGGGCCGCTCTCGCTTCCCGCGTCGCCCAGACGGCACCTGTCGGCGGGCGTCCTCGCCGTTCCCTGTCACCTGCCGTCAACGCCGCCACCGGCCCGGCGGGGGACGAGCAGGAAGCGTCGTCTCAGCATCCGTCCGTGCGGCAAGACGGCCGCACCGCTACTCCCTCGCTCATCCCAGCTGGTTCTTCGTCCCGCGCGCTCCGCGCACCCATGGAGGCTCGAGCTGCGCTCATTGCGGCATACGAGCTCCTGCGCTACCGTCCCATCGACGACGTCTATGAAGAATGGCTCGACCGCATCGCCGAGCTCGTCCGCGCCGCAGGAGGCTCTCCTGCGCCGTCCGTTCCGCTGCACCGCACCCCGCCCCGCGCGGGCGACGAAGCTCCAGCGGCGCCCCAGCCGCCTTCTCCTCAAGAAGGCGCCATGGCACCAAGGCGCGTGGCCCCTGGGCGGAACCCGCTCCGTCAGGTGCCAGCGCGGCAAGAGCAGAGCTGCCAAGAAGTCCCTCGCCCGCAAGAAGCTGCCCGGGCGCTCCCTGCTCCAGCACGTCGCGACCATGCTCCTGCTCCCGCACATCAAGACCCCGTGCTGCTCCCAGCTGCAGCGTGTGGGGACATGCAAGACCAAGCTCTCCACCACCCAAGGCCTCCCGTGGCCACAGCAGGCTGTCGTGCCTTCACCACCGAGCTACGCAGCGTCGCGTGGCCCGGCAAGTTCAAGCCATACATGCCTCCTCGTTACGATGGCACGGCCGACCCTGCGGAGTTCCTCCAGCTCTATGAGCTGGGCATCGAAGCTGCCAACGGAGACAAGAAGGTCATGGCGAACTGGTTTTCCATGGCGCTCAAGGACGGGGCCCGCACCTGGCTCCTGAACCTGGCTCCAGACACGATCTCCTCCTGGGATGAGATGCGCACCCGCTTCATCGCCAACTTCCAAGGTACTCGCGACCGGCCACCCATCGTAAGCGACATCCGCCGCATCAAGCAACAACCCGGAGAGACCCTGCAGAAGTACATCCAGCGCTTCAACAACGCACGCCTCAAGATTCCCAAGGTGACCGAGGAGGCCATCATCTCAGCCTTCTCCGACGGCGTGCGCGATGTCAAGATGAAGGAGGAGCTGGCGATGCATGAAGACCTGTGCACTTCCTTGGAGTTGTTCAACTTGGCAACCAAGTGCGCCAGGGCTGAGGAAGGGCGCCTCTCCCTCCTCGAGCTGCCTGCCGCGGACCCAGAAGAGAAGAAGCCCAAGGCCAAGGATGTGAAGCGCAAGGGGGCTGCCGTGCTCGCGGCAGAACCAGACACCAAGCGGGGCAGAGATCAGCCCGAATCTTCCAAGGGCAGTCAATACTGTGTGTACCACGACCTCCACACCCACAACACCAACGAATGTCAAGAGCTCCGAGCCGTGCGAGAAGGAAGGATCGGCCGTCATCCCGACCACGATGACCGGGGCTACGGTCGAGGAGGAGGAAGGAACGCAGGACGCTGGGAAGACCGCGGCCCACGCCAAGGGTGGCGCGATCAACCTCGTGAGGATCGCTGGCAAGACCCGCCTCGCAAGGGAGACTGGAGGGATCAGCCTCGCGAGGATCACCCGCAAGGCAACGTAGGCCTCCCTCCGCTGCCGCCGCAGCCAAGGAGAAACGAGGACCGCCATCAGGACGAGGGGACTGGGGGCTTCCAGGAGCTGCGCGCGATCGCCTGCATCCTGGGCGGGGCTCAAGCCCCAGCCTCTCAACGCATCTTCAAGCAGTTCGCCCGCGAAGTGAATGCAGTCCTCCCCAAGCTCGAAGCCACGCGCCCTCTCAGTTGTTGGCATGCGCCATCACATTTAGCTCAGCAGATCAGCTCAGTGTGCGGCTACAGCCGGAGTCCTCCCGATGCTTTGTTCCCCAATCATCAGCAACGTGGTGGTCACCAGGACCCTCATCGATGGCGGGGCAGGGCTCAATGTCCTGTCCGTGGAAACATTCAACAATCTCCAAGTGCCCTACAGCCAGCTTCAGCCAACCAAGCCTTTCTCCGGAGTCACCGACGGCTCCACGGTCCCGATTGGGCAGGTCCGCCTCCCTGTCACCTTCGGGGCACGCGGCAACTACCGCACCAAGCTCATCGACTTCGACGTCGCTCACATTCCCCTGCCGTACAACGCCATCCTTGGGTACCCAGCGCTGGCCAAGTTCATGGCCGTAACTCACCACGGCTACAACGTCCTCAAGATGCCAGGAAGTGGCGGAGTCATCACGGTGCCCTGTGAAGAGAAGGACGCGGTGTGTTCCCTGGAACGAGCCTTTTAGGCCGCGTCACTGGAAGACCCGGATCGCGGAAGTAGGAGGCTTCCCGAGACCACCCCCAAGAAGAAGAAGACATCATCCAGCCCGGCCCGTCAGGAGGCAGGCCCCTTAGGGCCCGTGCCTGCCCAGGGGGAACCTCCTTCCATCGCATAGGAAAGCGCGCCCGGCGCCCTCCTCAGGCAGGGCTCGGGGGCTCTCCCCTGGAGGGCCACTGACCTGGCTAAGGTCACGAGGGAGGCGCTTGGGCACCACATAGAGGCGTGTTTCGAAGCATGTTTCCCTCAGGAGTTCGTCGGCAAGGCCATTCAGGAGCTACAGGAGTCAAGAGTCATGAAAGGCGGCCGTCGCCTACCAGCTGTGGCTCCCCATCCAGGCGAGGATGGTGGGCTGCGCGTCTGCATCGACATACCAGGGCTCAATCAAGTCGCCTCTCTGGAGCGCCTCCGGCCCTCGCGAGTGGGGCGCTGCGAAGGTCGACCCCATAGCTATGTTCACATGCCTTATGGCTTGCCGAACGCGGCTGCCACGTACCAGTGCCTCATGAGGGGTATCATGGAGGCTCAAGAGGCCAGGCGTTCTGCAGCCCTGGCGGAGATGGAGATGCTCCACGAGGAGCCACCAGCGCCTCCGGAGCCTCCTGAGGCCCCTGGGCCTGGGGGCTCGTGAGGATTGGCTTCCGCAGCCCACCGAGTCTGCTACACCAATGCTCCTTCGTCCTCAACATCATTAGGTGACATCTTTCAACTTTCATTTCCAGCTGGGAGCGCCCCCCAGGGCTGCATTATTCCCAGGCCGCGTGGGTCCGTCCCTGCGGCATGTATCCCTTTTATTTCATATTGTTAGCTTACTTTGTTGGGAGCGCCCCTCGGGCTGCATCATCCCCAAGTCGCTCGGGCCAAACCCAGTGGCATGTATCCCTTTTGCGTTTATTTCTGGCTATGCGTTCGACCCACCATGCTTGATTATTTGATGCCGGTCCACGGCACCTCTTCTTCTCCATGCCAACCACTTGCACGTTAAAGGGGGGGTACCTGAGCATTGCGACTCAGGGCTCTTACTGGCTCTCCAGCCCTCACCCTCTGGCCTTTTCCACGGCATCGCGACCTGGCATACCAGCGACGGCTGAGACCAGCTCGAGGGTCGGGACCCGAGGACGTAGAGTGTCGGCATCTAACCAAATTTGCAGGTACACATCACAAGATAAGGCCCAGTGCCAGGCGCAACCCGCCTAGAGGTAGGGCCTCGTGAGTCCCGCGCTGGCTCACGGGTGCCCAGATACACCTCGCCAGGCACTACCGTGCCAGCCACGTGTCAGGGCGGGGCTGTACATGCCCCGGGGGCTCCTCCCGGAGGGGAGCCCCCTCCCACGTACCAGTGGAAGCACCATGCTCCGCGCTGGCTGACGACACTGCCGAGGAGCGGCTATGCCCGTACACATACGAAAGCGCTATGCTCCGCGCTGGTGATAAACAACTGAGGGTGGCCCCCCGGCCGCATCAACCTTCGGGAGCCCAGAGCTCAGTGTCTAGCCTCATCGTAACGCCTCACCTCGGGAGTGCCGCGCGAGGGGGCTGGGCACAGGGGCTGCGCCTGGGTCACGCCCAGACGCATGCCGCCCAGCCAGCCCCCCGGGCCTGGTTCATCGCGCGTCTCTCCTCGAGCGGAGCCAAGGTACGAAGGCCGCTTGAGCGTCAAGGGGGACTCCTGAGCATCGTGACTTAGGAGGCTAACTGGTCACGTAGTCCCTCACTCCTTAGTTCCAAAAGGCTAACGGCGGTTGAGGTATGCGCGCGGCCAGGCTCTGCAGACGTAGAATGGTAGATCCACCCACATCACACCTCCCTACTTGTTGTTCGTGCGCCAAGGGGGACTCCTGAGCATCGCGACTCAAGAGCCTAACTTGTCACGTAGCCCCTCACTCCTTGGTCCCGTCCTGGTTTCCGGTCGAGGCTAACGGCGGCTGAGGTATGCGCGGGGCCGGGCTCTGCCGGCGTAGAACATAAGCAAGTAGGAAGGAAAAGCGTAAATTTCAAGGAATTCAAAAGCAAATATTACAGTCCACACTGTTATCTCAATGCCAAACGCAAGTTTAAACGCCTCCCCGAGGCATGATACATGTGCAGGAATTAAAGGCAGGACAGGAGCCACAACGGAGTCACTTGTCGGCGGTGGAGCAGCGCGGAGTGGGTTCGCCTCATGGAGCAGCGGGGTCGGCAGCGCCTTGCTTCGGCTTGGTGCTGAAGGCCCGGAACTTCCCTAGCAGAGCCTCCGCGCTACCCTTCACGGCCTCGGCAGTGGCAGCGGCACGCTCGCCGCTTACTGGCTCCAGTAGGCTGTCGAGGTCGACGCCGGGATCGCGAAGGTAGATGTGGGTGAGGACCTGCGTCAGCGCTGTAGAAGACAGGACACGCGCCTCGGCCTCGACCGTGGGGCCAAGGCTAAGGGCGACATCTTCAAGAGCGCAAACCAGGAAGGGAAGCAGCTTGGCGGGGCCGTCCTCGGCGCCAGCCAGCGGGCTCTCCAGGCCGCTGTCGTAAAGCGTCCTCAGCGAGGAGTGAGCCTTCGCCTCCATCTCCGCGAAGGCCACGTGGTCCTTGGCAAGAACTTGGGCCTTGTCGTCCAGCTCGACCTTCCTCGCCCCCAACTCCTGCTCTAGCGCGCCTAGGCGGTCACTGCGCCTCCTGAGCTTGACCTCCCTCTCCTTGACGGCCGCCTCGCGAGCCTTCATGCCTTCTTCCTGCTCTTGGCAAAGGCGGGCCTCTTTCGCGAGCTGGTCCCGCAGGCCTTGCAGCTCGTCCTCCAGCGCCTTGCAGCGACCACGAACGTCGACCACCTCCCCCAGGGCTGCGTCACGAGCGGCCTTCGCCTCAAGGACGGCCTGCCTCTCCTCATCGCAAGCCGTCGAGGCCTAGACCAGCGCCGCCCGAATTGAAGCGTCGGAGCGAATCCATCCTAAAGCCAGCTCCAAGCGCCCGGCCACCAAGCGAGGGTCGGCGCCAAGAAGATCCTGCCGCAGCCGGTCCAGCTCAGCAGCAGCACGATCCAGAATGGCAAGAGGAGTCGGAGAGACAGCAGTCGGTGGAGTAGGAGGAGAAGGCGGCAGTGCGACCACAGCATCCTGAGGCGGAGCCTGCTGCGCCCCAACGGCTGTAGTGGCGGCAGCAGGCAAAGGCACCTCGAGAGTCACTTGGGCCATGGGGGCTGAGCTCGCCCCAGCCGGCTCAGCCAGGCCTCGCGAGGACGACCGGGCAGGAGAAGCCCGTGCGTCGCGGTCACCTTCCTTCGCGGGCAGAGGCGCTGCCACGAATGGAACCTCAGGAGCTCCCTTCGGCTTCTTTGCTGCGGGCGCCAGCCTGTCCAAGAAATGTGGACGTCAAGCCTCAGCAGTAGAACAAGAAATAAAGACAAGGATCAAGCGCTTACGGGTCATCGCCAGTGAGCTCAGGCAGCTTCCGGCCAAATTTGAAGCCTGAAAGCCGGCTGGAAGGGTCAACCTTGGGAAGCTCGGGAGCGGAAGGCACGTCTGCGGTCCGCCTCGTGGCCGGGGCAGACCCGCGGGAGATCAGCCCGGTCCTGTCCTTCTTCGGGATCGGGGCCAAGCTTCCGTCGCCCTGCTCATCATCATCCTCGTCGTCATCGCTCGGAAAGAGGCGGAGAGCGCGGGACCTGCGCCAGGGGAGGGGAGCCCTCGACTCTCCGTCAGTCGCCTCGGAGTCAGGCCCTTTTTCCCGCTCCCCTCCTTCCTCCTCTTCGCTGGAGTCGTCGGAGGACACGTCCACCGATTCCCCTGGAGTTTCCATGGGCACGGGCCTGTCCCCGTTGAAGACGGGCATGGACTCCACTACCTGCTCCCAGTCGTCGCGGAGGAACAAGGGCGTAGGAGCGCCCTCCAACCTCGCCACATCGCCCCCGACCAGAGATTGGAGGACCGCAGCCAGATCTTCGTCGGCCAAGGCCGCGGGGCTCGGATGGGGCCTCCACATCGGAAGTGAGTACTGCCGAAGCGGAGCCAGCTGGTGCTCCAGGAATTCCCTCAGCAGCGACGCGCCGGTCAGCTTTGCCGCCGCCACGTTGGCCGGCCTCAGATCTGCGTCCATCTTCTCCAACACCAGCTTCGCGCGGGGGTCCGCGAGCTTCGCTCGACCCCAATCGCTGGAGCTCGTGGGTTGCTCCGTGGGCAAGATCAGCTGAGGGTGTATGCGCCCAACATCTGCCAAGACCCACTTGCTCCTGAAGCCCTCAATCCTTTTCCCGGGGTTCGAAATGGCAATGGCGCCACCGTACGCGATGAAGCTCGCGCACGCGGAAGCAGGACCGCGAGAGGTCCGGAGGTAGAAGTAGTGGCGCGGCAAGGCCACTGAGGGCTCCACCCCTACGTGAGCCTCGCAGTAATAGGCGAAGATTGCCAGGAGAAGGACGGAGTTGGGGTGGAGATGCAGAGCCTGTAGCTTATAATGGCGGAGGACAGAGAAGAAGAACTCAGAGAAGGGAGGCACCAGGCCAGCAGCAATGGCGCTTACAAAGAACGGATAGAAGGTGCTCCCTTGGCCCTCAGGGGTGGCGGAGCCGGCCTTGAAAACCTTCGCCCTGTCGATGCCCCACGCCACCGCCATCCGGCACAACCGGGCGAGGCTCGCCTCCGACACGTTCGGCGAGTCTAGGCCAGACGAGTACCAAGCTCCGGCCGGGGACTGGCGAGGCGCCATGGCTTCCTAGGTCACGCGGTCGGAGTAGATCTGGAAATTTTGGAGGAAGGAAGGAGAGGCGCAAGAAAGGGGATCTGAGCAGCAACCGGAGAAAGCAAAAAAAGGCAAAGCCTAGGCAGATGCCGCTCCCTTATCAACTCGCGTGGTTGCTGAGGCGCCCACGTCCAGTCAACCACCACGCGGCGCCCAAGGCCGCAGGCTGTTAGGGCCCGCGGCGCTTCGCTCTTGCCCTTCCGCCTCCATGCACGGCCAAGTCCGGGCGCGCCTTGGGCCCGGGGGCTACTGTCGGCGTTCTAGGAACGGGGGTCCCCAGACTTGCCTGCCTGCGGCCTGCGGCGTGGCTCAAAGCGGGGCCCAGCACAGCCCATCTTCATCAACACAGACCCAAGACCCTCGTGAGGGGCCAAGCCTCGCGGGGCGGACGACACGGAGCTTCAACAGGCACGGCCTCATCAGGCTGGCTCGTGAGGAGGCGGAGAGATCAAGGCGTGGTACCTCACGAGGTGCCCGTGATGCAAGCCCTGACGACCAAGGGTGCCAGGCGGGCGCCAGCCCGCGCAGTGTCCTCCTTTCCTCTTTGGTGCAAAGGGAGCAAGCGCAGGTGAGAGCATCAAGCAAAGGCACCCGTTTTGGTGCAACGAGACCAAGACCAGTCCAACGGCAGGGAGGAAGTCATTGTGGAGCCCAAGCCAACATCACCACCAGAGCAGGCGAGGACCAACTTTAGTCAGGATAAGTGTACCAGATGTTCCCCTTCAAAATGGCCAATTGTTGGCGCCCTTCCCGCTCAATATTTGGGAAGAGGCCCAGGGCCTTTGCCTATAAATAGGACTAGCCACCCCCAGGGGAGGGGGATCAAAAACGGAATCGGAAAGGGATCGAAATCAGAGAGAGAATCAAGAAGAGAGAGAGAGAGAGGGGTGACCGAACTCCTCCTAGCAGTTCATCCCCCTAGCCAAGAACAGACCCTCGCGAGGTTGTTCTTCCTTATACTGCTCATCATCATCAGCCCAAGAGGCAATCCACCACACCACACACTGGAGTAGGGTATTACACCACAACGGGGGCCCGAACCAGTATAAACCCTGTGTCTCTTGTGCTGTTCTTTCCATAGCTTAGATCTTAGCGAGGCGGAGGGGTGCAGGTTGGTAGAAGGTGAAATCTCCGTGCGCACCCCAGTGTTCGAACCTCAAGGGTCTGCCGGAACCCGAAATCCGACAAGCAGGAAGTAGGGTATTACCTCCATCAAGAGGGCCCGAACCTGGGTAAACATTGTGTTCCCCGCATCTTGTTACCTTTGATCCTCAGACGCACAGTTCGGGATGCCCTACCCGAGATCGGCCGGTTTTGACACCGACACCAAATGCTTCAGCTCCTGCTGGTCCTCTTGTTGGTCAACTCTGTCTGCCACATCACGCCAATACTAATGCAACTGCTAGCACGGTAGCTCAAAGGCCCAAGAAGCATGCCCTTGTCTTAAATGACAGAGAACTTCTTGTATCTCTTAACCATAAACAAGATAGGCATCATGACTTGTTGAAACGTCAAATGCAGAGTCTTCTTGTTGATGTCAATCACATTCTCAACCTTGCAACCAAGAATTCTTTTGTTGCCCATGAAGCTTGTCAGCGGTCCTAGAAGAGCCTTACAATGCTCTGTTCTGAAGATGATCTTCAAGCAGATGGCTTCACTGAGAAGTTCAAGTTTGACTCCAGGCCTCCGCAATCTACTAGCTGGTGTCGGACTCCCTTCATTGAAGACTCTGAGTATTCATCTTCGGCTCCCACTGTGATTGCGCGAGTTATAGATGAAGAAGATGACACCACTTCACCAACAAATGCTTCACTGCATCAGGATTCTGCATCAGGCCCCTCTGCACCACCAAACTCCAACTTTGACCCTGCTGCACCATCATCTTCTCCAACTCCTCATGGTAACGAGTAGATGCTCTATGCCTTCAAACCTTTTTGGTCCTTACTGACAAAAGGGGGAGAAGCATATGAGTTGATAGTCTTCAAGTGGGTCCATATGGGTTGGTTGCTTATTTTTGCTATGTTTTACAACTCCCGTTCTTGAACTATTGGCTTTTGAGATGTAAAACTTAAACTTGATGGTCGTCTGCTACTTTTACATATTACCCCATGTTGCGATGATAAATTCCACATGAAGTCATTCTACACATGCCCATTTCTCATTGTGCATTTCATTATCTTCATTACATTTGTTTATGCATGATGAATTGTCTTCATGAGTTGAAGAAGGTCTCCATAAAGCAAAACATGCCATGTGCATTTGCATTCCAAGGCAAAGCATTTATATGCACATCTTCATGGGGGAGCCTCCCTCAACTTATGAAGCCAATGACCATGTACTTTAACTTTCACATATTTCTATCCCCGTTGAAAACTTCAACTATGTTTGTCATCAATAATCACCAAAAAGGGGGAGATTGTAAGTGCATCTAGTGCCACCCCTAGTTGGTTTTGAAGTATTGACGACAAACATAGTTGGGGGACTAATGTGTTTGTGAGAATTGCAGGATAACACAAGTAGAAGTCTCTCATTGATTCGGCTTCCCTACCAGAGATGACTCCTAAAAATGTATGAAGACATTGAAGACAATGGTGGTTCGTGAAGACATTCACGATGAAGATAATGACGTGTGAAGTCATTCACTTAAAGACTATGGAGTACGAAGACATAGTTTGTTTTGTAGTTTCCTTTTCTTCTTCATTGAGTCATAGGAACCACCGTACTGTTAAGTGGGTTCCAAGTGAACAAAGTCAGAATACTGATGTGATGCTCTAACTAAATCCTATGTCTTCGAGCGAAGACAATGAGAGCAAATCTTATTCAGAGTTGGATGAGTCAGCTTTGCTTGTAGCTCAAGCCAAGCCACCGCGTGTGTTTGAAATCCGACCGTTGGACACTTGCCGGTTCCTTAGTGACCCAGGGTCATTTCGGACATATTAGGTCCGGTTGCCTTCTGGCTATAAATAGCCCACCCCTACACCATAATTTGGCAGTTGCTCGGAGTTAGTGCACGGCTTTTGGCGTTTGCGAGCAACGCACATATGAAGCCTTTGGGAGAGAAATCCTTGTGAGGACAAAGCCCAAAACACCTAGAGCCAAAGAGTGTTAGGCATCACTGAAGTCTTTCTGTCTGCGTGATCTGAAGACTTGTTACACTTGAGGACTATGCATCCTCCAGTCGGTTAGGCGTCGCGTTCTGAGCATCCAAGAGTCATTGTGGATCACCGGTGAACGAAGTCTGTGAAGGTTTGGGAGTCTACCTTGAAGACTTACCAGAGTGATTGGGCGAGGACTAAGTGTCCTTAGCTCAAGGGGAATAAGGTGAAGATGTGGTCTTCTGAGTTCAATCTCAACCTCCCTAACCAGACGTACAGTTGTCACAGCAACTGGAACTGGTCTACCAAATCCTTGTCTTCACCAAGCAACTGGTTTTATCCCCTACTTCATTTACATTTCAGTTTGTTTTCGTGAAGTCATTGCTTGCTTATCTGATCTGTTTGACTTCACCGTTTGAAGACTATTACTTGTTTGGCTTCATAATATCTTCCATTCTGATCCATACTATCTAGCTGTTGTTAGTCTTCATACTTTCACTGTACTGCTCACTTGACTATGGCTTGTCTAGCGTAGTTCATCTTCCGCTGCATATCATATAGGCTCATATCAACTGTTTGTCATCAAAGACCTCGTGTTTTGAAGACTTTCATAAAAATCTCCTATTCACCCCCCCTCTAGTCGATAACTAGCACTTTCACCATGGTCTCCAGCGAACACCGGATTGGATAAGTTGCACTCTTTGTGAGGTTGACACGAAGTCCCGAGTCCTCTCCGAAGATTTGGAGGAGTCACATGCATGTGTTCATATCCAGTTCGTGAGGCTTGACAAAGATCATAACATCATCCACGAACATGGATAGTTGATGCCTTAATTAACCCAGATCCCGCAAGGGGAGTCAGCAATCCCCTTGACGTTGCTAGCTCGAACATCCTCTATAGTGGTTCCATGATCATGATGAAGAGCATGGGGGAGATCGGATCACGTTGCCTCAAGCCAATGCAATTCCGGATCGGCCTCTCGGGCGTTCCATTCACCATGATTCTTGTAGATGAGGTAGGTGATAGCCCACATATCCAGTCTAGCCGCCGAGCGCCAAAACCCATAGCACAAAGCACTTCGACAATAAAAGGCCATTGCACGGAATTAAAAGCATTCAATATGCCCAACTTGAGCATGATGGCCGGGTCCCTAAGGGCATGTAGTGTCTGTGATGTGCATTGCAGAAGCATGAAGCGCCCCTTGACGAATGCACTTTGATGATTTCCCACTAGGAATGGCAGCTCCATCGTAAGCCGCGAAGACATGATCTTGTCAAAGATCTTGATCGCTCCATGGACCAAGCTGACCGGCCTAAAGTCCTTGATATCCACCTCACCATCTTTGTTTGGTAGAAGGGACACGATCACGTTGTTAACTGCTGGGAGCCCTCGCATATCACCATGGTAGAAAGCACCCAATGCTCGCATGAAATCCCCTCAGATGAGTTTGGTGACCTCAGAAAGAAACAATGTCAAACACGTGAATCTAGGCAAAACACTTAAAAGAAAGAAGTCCACAATGCATGGAAGAATTTACTTACTAACTGTTTAAGTGAAGAAAGCTTAGCTACAACAAATTAAGCACTTAAGCACCTATGCATTAAGGTCTGGCAACCACTTTTAAATGTTTTAAAGAACCTTTTAATGTAATTTTCATATAATTAAGCAAGTTATATAAAAAAGGGAAGAAAGCGGAAATTGCATGGATGTTCTCAGCCAATTCCTTTCTTGTGAAACATGATGACCCAAATCTAAAGAGTACTATCAATCCGGGCCTGCAAAATCTGTAGTTTCCAAAACAAGGATATGAGATCTTGTCTTAGTAGAATTCTTCAAGAGGCCAGACTCTAAGCCTGTTGTTAAAGATTTTAATTTATTGTGAAATCACTAGTTAAGGGGTACTCATTGCAAAGATCACTTCACCTTTCCAGGTTGAGACAAGTGGCGCTCTGCATGTGCGCCACTTGTCGCAACTTGTGAGTTTTCCTTTTTTAAATTCGTTTATTCAAAACATTTTATCTCTTAAACCATGCATCCAAATCTTGAACCGATTTTGCCGTTGGATTCCTCGCGTCAAGATCTTCAAAACTAGATCCCATGTTGATAGGTTTTGACGAACTTTTTTCATGAAAAAAACCAGACGAAAAAACCGAACCAGGAGCATGGGGTTTTTTCCTTTCCGAAAGAGGCACGCCCGTACCTCTCACGAAATCATAACCGTGCCTCTCGCGGAAGCAAAAAACCGTGCCTCTCGCGGAAAGAAAAAACAAAACATGATTTTTCCGTTTTCGAGGAGGCATGACCATGCCTCTGGAGAAAGCATAACCACGCCTCTCACGAAAGCAAAACCATGCCTCTCGCGAAAGAAAAAAAAACAGAAAACGCATTTTTTTCCATTTTCGAGAGGCACGGCCGTGCCTCTCGTGAAAGCACAACCATGCCTCTCGCGAAAGCAAAACCGTGCCTCATTTGGAAGGAAAAAAATTAGAAAATGCGTTTTTTTCATTTTCGAGAGGTGTCGTGGGTTTGTCACGGCAGATGTCCTCGTGAAAGGACTTAGTCGTGGAGCCATCGCAACGGGTTAGCTTAAAGGGGTTAAACCGGACAAGGGGACACGGGAGTTTATACTAGTTCGGCCCCTTCGATGAAGGTAAAAGCCTACGTCTAGTTGTGATTGGTATTGCTAGGGTTTCGAAGGCCAGGGAGCGAATCCGCTTTGTCTGGCTCTCGAGTTGTTGTTGTCTCTAAACCGCGGCCGGGTCGTCCCTTTATATACATAGGTTGACGCCCGCCGGGCTACAGAGTCCCGAAGCCAGATTATAAACGTATCTGGTTCGGCCTCTCTCTTTCTATCTTACTATACAAGTTACATGACTAGACCGGTTTACATTTACAGACTGTAACCCGCCTTTGGGCCCTCCGTAAAGGGCCATCATCTTTACATCTTCATGGGCTTCTAATCTTCAAAGAGTCAACCCGGCTACATAAGGCCGGTTTACCTCCAGTAGTAATATCCCCAACATTAGGCCCCAGATTGGTTTGAACTTGTTTATGTCAATCTTCCACACTTTAGAAAAAAATCTTCTCTCTTATCTTCATTTTTGATCTTGTAAACCGCCGTGACGTCATACTTCAAAATTAGGATAAACCGCCCTGACGTCATCCATCTGTTGATGTCGGAGATTTCCTTCATTTAATATATATCCAGTCATTGAGGCGGCACCTTTATTAACTTGTCCATTTTTGGGCTCCTCGATTCATGTACTTGCCATTTTATCACTTCGCCTTATAAATAGGACCGAGGGGTCATTTTCACCGTTTCCCCCCGTGCCTCTTCGCGTCGTCTTCCTCGTGCCGCTCAGCCTCTGGAGCTCCGCCGCCACCGTCGACCGTCGCCTCTGCTCCGACCTTGGACACTACATCACCCTGAACGCACCAGAATACTGCGGCACCCTTCCGCTTCCTCACCAGCTCCGGTAAGTTCTCTACTTTTTTCACCATAGATCTGTTCTAGGGTTTCGACATTCTTCGTAGTTCTTCCAAAGTTCATTAGTGCTATTCTTGCCTGTTCTTCCTTTAATAGATGTACACTTCATGCTTGATGCATCTCTTGCCGTAGCTTACCTACCATGGTCATCACAAATCCTTATGCGCAAAGAGCTGATCTAGTCTGTCAAAAATTGCTTCAGTTCTGCACCCCTTCAAGATCCAATTATTTTTGCTTTTCTATATTATCTTTAGATCCGAAAGTTTTGTACATCACTGTGAGATCTGTTTCTATGTTCCTGTGAGATCCGTTTCTCCTCGCACCAATATAAGCGGTTTAACATTGTATAAATAGTCTATGCCATTAGCCCTCTGATAAACCGGAAGAGCATGTTACCTTCACAATTATGCTCTGGTTTAACAGTGTCTGATCAACCATGTGCTACCATTACCTTTCTCTCTCATTATACTAGTCTCCGGGTTGTACCATTTATCATATTAGCATGTTTCTTACTCCCTTGTCTCTTGTGTATAATCATGCATAATTTATAAACCGGCCTTTCATTTTCAGTTTGTTCGCTTTGCAATGGCCAAACAATTCACTGCCTGCAACTGGGCTCGTTCCCGGGTTACTGAGGCTCAATTGAATGAGATGGTTAGCATCGGCTCTCTGCCTAAGAAAACTGAGATCAAATGGCGAGTTCCAGGAACAGAGAATCCTCCAACCCCAAGACAAGGCGAGGTGGTAATCTTTGTTGACCATATAGGTCGTGGTTTCAAACCGCCCGGGTCAAAATTTTATCGAGATGTTCTTGCCAGCTTCCAACTGCATCCACAAGATATTGGTCCCAACTCAGTCTCCAACTTATGCAATTTCCATGTCTTCTATGAAGTCTATTTACAAGAAGAACCAACTGCAAAATTGTTCCGGGATTTCTTTCACTTAAACCGGCGCACAGAGTTTGTGAATGGCCCGAACACAGAGCTTGGTGGTGTCTTGATTCAAAAGTGGAAAGAAGTGGAATTTCCTCATGCCAAACACCATAGCCACCCAAAGGAATGGAACCAAACATGGTTCTATTGCAGAGACACTTCGCCTGAGGATGAAAATCCCCTCCCCGGCTTCCGTGATCATAGATTATCCAATACTCACCGAATGCCACAACGCCTGAGCTCTTCAGAAAGGGCAAAATACGCTCCTCAAATCGCCAAGCTCCGGGCCTTTATGGCAAACGGTTTAACATGTGTGGATTTTGTGCGCTGTTGGATATCCTGGAGTATCTTGCCGCTAAGCCGGCGTCCCGGTTTAATGTGCGAATATACTGGTGAAGTTGACGATCCTCAATGCCACTGCAACATCCAATTATCTGAGGAAGAAGTCACTAAAGGTGTAAAGAAAATTCTGAATGAATCAGAACTGGTCCGCAGTCAAAACGGTCTGAGTCCCTTCTATACCAAGAACAAACCGCCTGCTGTAAGCATTACACTTCCTCTTCATCTCTAATATCTTTAACTTATACAAGATGTAACCCTTCTTATTTATATATATAGGGTGATGACCCTTTCTGGAAACGGAAATCCATAGAGAAAGCGGCAAAGCCAACTAGAGACAAAGTGGTCAAACCAACCCGCCCGAAGACCAAAGCCGTAAAACGGACGTCAAAGTGGAAAACGGCTGACCGGATTAATATGGAACTTGATGATGATACTGATGACCCAGAAGTTGAGGTAGAACTTGACTCACTTGGCTCTCTTTTTATGCATCTTGTTAACAATGATCTTCCTCAGGAGGAGGCAGAAGCTAGTCAGGCTGATGATGTAGAGGTAATTACCCTTTCCTCCAGTTCAGACTCTATGCCAACACAAAAAAACTCGCCAAGCAATCCGGAAAGTAAGCTTTTCTCATCCTCTTGCTCACTTGGATCCAACATTTATTTTGAAGACTCAACAGCATGAAGCTCGCCGGACAACCCGGCACAGTGGCCAATAGGTCACCTCTACCGGTTTACCTGATACTCCGGTTCGGAAGCGCCGGTCTGAGGTCTCTCCTACTTCTGACCATTCTTACCCCAAGGCAGGTTATTTCAGACAGCCTCTTAATCCATCCGATTCAAATTATCAGGTGACACCTCCTTCCTCTTTTGGTGAATCGACAGCAACTCAACTCCCCCCTTTGAAAACTATGGCCGGGTGAGTTATGAAAAACCTTTCCTTTCAATGCACCCTACATCTTTTGAACAGGATGTTAATCCTTTTTTATTCTGTTTGCAGGGCCAAAGCCAGACCCAGCAAGAAAGCTCGGGTCACCAATCCGCCAGAAGACCCTGTTGCCGAAGAAGAAGAACCAAGAGGTGAACCGGAGCAGACTAGTAAACCGGAAGGCCTCCATCCTGAAACAACTTTTGCTGAACCGCCCCTTGACGGCCAACAGACTGACGAACCAACAGATACTGAGCCTGCCGCCCCTGATACTGAACCGGCAGAACCAAACCGGGCTAATCCAATGAAAGACACTGAAATTCCATCATCATCCACCAAAAATCCTAAAGGCCAAGGGGATGACGTTATTATTACTGGAACAGGCCACAACTCTCCTGGTCATCTCGTCATTTTGGCTCAGCATAGTGCCAAAGAAGAGCAAATTGCCAGGGATAAAGGTAAATGGAGCAGCGACTTATCAAACTATGCTCATCTTAACGCTGATGAGCTTCATTCCGGCTTCTTGAACCGTCTGCACTCAAACCGGGATTATGAAGCCGGTTTGGTGAATTTGATGAAAGAATGATATGAGGTAAATGCTTCTCCCTTGTACATTGATTTATAGCTGAAATACTATTCCAAGTAGCCTCCAAGAGCCGTTTTATGATTGTTAATCATAAACCGGGTCTTTGTAACACTTCAAGCATCCCATCATTGATCCTTGCAAAGGCGTGTCCTCAATCATAGATAACACTCATGTTTGAAAAAATATTAGATAACATTCTGCAGCATAGCCCCCAAAGGCCGGTTTAACTTGGCAAGTTAATCCGGTTTTTAATCCACACCACCGGTTTAGAACAAACGTACATTAGCCCCCAAGTGTCAAGGATAATGCTTGCATTGTTCTGGAGACTTGTATAGAGGGTAGTATTTGAGAGCAAATAGGCATTAGCCCCCAAGTATGAAGTGGATAACTTGTTATATGCTTTATACTTAGTGCATAAATATGTTGTTTTGTTGAATATACCTTCAATGTTGCAGGCTGAACTGAGAAGCAAAGATGCCCAAAACTCTGACTTACAAGAAAATGTGAAGTCTCAACAAGCCGAAGCTGCAAAAGCCAAAGAGGAGCTGACACAGGCCCTGGCCGGAATGGAAAAATTGAAAGAATCCTTCAACCAAGATTGTGCTGAATGGGAAACCAAAAAAGTCGGTTTGATCAAAAGAGCTGTAGATGCCGAGGAAGCCCTGAAACCGGTGGTTGAAGAACTAGCCGGTTTGAAGCGCCAAATCAACGCTATGACCTCTGCTATCTTTGGTAAGTGTCTGCTTATGTATGTTGCACCAGTCAATGAATCTTAAAACTGACCAAAATGTTGATAAAATCTTTGGCAGGAACTCGGATCACTCATCTTGGTGCAGATATGTGGATGAAGCTCAAAGCGGCATATACATTGGTTGAGCAGCTATACTCTGGATCTCAGCGAGCCATTAGTACATCGGCTTATAACAAACCGGCGCCAACGTTGATTAAGGAGACCCTTGAGAAGCTGGGCATGTTACCGGCGCGTATTGTCGAGTTGAAAAGAGCCGCTGCGAGAGCAGGAGCATTAACCGCCCTTATTCGAGCCAAGGCCTGGATTCCAGACCTTGAAGCGGAGGATATCATTAAAGGATATCCAGGCGTTAAAGAAGACGGTTCAAACTTTGACAATGATGATCTTCGGCGGCTGACCAAACAGATGCGGCCAGCGGCCAGCAAATTGGCTGAGGACACCGATTTGTCCCATTTTCAACCGTTTTATGATGCAGAAGGGAAAAGACAGCCGGCCGATATCCATGAATTCGAAGAACTTGTGCCTCCGATTCGTAAGCACACTTATGCCCCTGATATTAACCCTTCTGATCTTATCCATGAGGAAGCAGTGTTCCAAGCTTTAACCGGAATCGATTGGTCAATGGCTGATTTCCAGCTACTGGGGAGGGATGAAGAGGTGTCGACACCAACTGATCCGCAACCGTCAAACCGTCTTGATGAAGATTCCTGATTTGGTCGCCGGTTTATATGGCTACTGTAAAAAACAGTGGCACTGTTTGAACCGCTTTGAAGCTTCATGTAATAGGATAGCTGAAACTTTGTTTATCTGCCATGCCATCGAGCATGTTTCATAACGCTTTGTGATAATTTGTGCCGCCCTTCAGGATATATTTTATGCATAGCCTATGATGACTTGCCTTCCTGGGTCCAAAAAACTTAAAAGTGTCTAGCGGTTTACCTCTAAACATGTCATAATATCCAAGAAGTATATGGTACTTTAGCTGAATAATCAAGTGTTTGTACAAAAAATAATGTACAGAACATACCTCATTGATTGACCAAATGTGTATACAGCAAAGGTGTTTAACACCAACCCGATACGTTTGATAATTTCATCTTCATAATGCTGGTCTATCTATTAAACCGGACCGGTATAACTACCGGATTTTCTTTATAACACTGGTGATTTAGTCAAACCAGACCGGGTCAATGACCACCAGTTTATAATTGATCATGTGCCAACAACTGGTGGTTGGAAAGCAAGCCGGGTCAAGGACGCCGGTTTATCAAAAAATACTTATGATTGTCAACAAATAAAATTCAAATAGGAAAATATGCGAGGCTTTTTACGAGCTGCCAGGCTCCAAATCGAGGCTTTTCATGGCTGCCAGGCCTCTGAGTTAAACCATTTAACAAAGCCTTTTAAGATGGGCCTCCAATTAACCAATCATCGTTTTAACTGTGACAAGTTCAGGGTCTGTAAAAGATTGACTTGTCAAACGTTCGATGGGTCATGCCAGGATTACCTGCATAGGAGTGGCTTACTTGATGAAGGCAGGTTAACCCGGGGTTTTAGGTGAATACACCAGGCTTCCAAGCCGTGGCTTGATAGCCAATTACGAGGGTCCTTTCAAACTCTTTATTGCTTTGCAAAAAAGAGCTCCCAAGTAACTTTGTGAGCGATGCTCAGCGTGTGCCTATGTTTGAGTTTGTACTGTGTACAATACTCTCTTTGGCTCCACAAATTTTTCCTTGTGTGGCTGAAATGCCTATCAAGAGGTGTAGCTGTGGTTCAAACATAACCAAGCCCCCTAGTGATTTTCTTTATCTTTATGCAGCTGCTAAAGCCGGTTTAACAAAGAATCCGCTTTGACCGTTAACTTGTAAAAGCACACATATGATATAATAAAGAATAGATACCCCGCTTATAACGGAGGCTCCGGTTTATTATATGGTATATACATTGTCATAAATATGTACAGATGAAGAGCCTATGGCTTCAAGTATAGTAAGGCCGAAGGAGAGCTATGTTACATGGCCGCTTTGTCTCCTCCTCCGATTGACGTGAGTCTTCATGCTCTCAAACATCAATGAGGTAGTAGGATCCGTTGTGGAGATTTTTGATGACCACAAAGGGTCCTTCCCAAGGGGGGATAACTTGTGCATATCAGTGTGATCCTGGATGAGCCGGAGCACCAAATCACCTTCTTGAAAGATTCTAGTTTTAATCCGGCGGCTGTGATAACGTCGAAGATCTTGTTGATAAATCGCCGAACGTGCTACTGCAAGATCCCGCTCTTCATCCAACAGGTCCAGAGAATCCTGACGTGCCTTCTCATTATCAGCTTCAACATAAGCTGCCACACAGGGCGAATCGTGACGGATGTCACTAGGAAGAACCTCCTCCGCTCCATAAACCATGAAGAAAGGCGTGTAACCCGTAGACCTATTGGGTGTGGTGTTGATGCTCCATAACACAGAAGGTAGCTCCTCAACCCAACAACCTGGCGTCCTCTTTAAGGGAACCATAAGCCTTGGTTTGATACCCCGTAGAATTTCTTGATTTGCCCTTTCCGCTTGACCATTAGATTGGGGGTGAGCCACTGATGCTAGATCAAGCCGGATGTGCTCACGTTGACAGAATTCTTCCATCTCTCCTTTTGATAAGTTAGTACCATTGTCTGTTATAATGCTATGTGGAAAGCCAAACTGGAATATCACCTTTTTGATGAATTGAACCGCCGTGGCTGCATCACACTTGCTGACTGGCTCTGCCTCTACCCATTTAGTGAATTTATCAACTGCTACTAACAGATGGGTCTTCTTGTCCTTGGAGCACTTGAAGGGTCCAACCATATCCAGCCCCCAAGTTGCAAACGGCCACGTAATTGGAATCATCCGCAACTCTTGAGCCAGAACATGCGCACGGCGGGCAAACTTTTGACATCCATCACATCTTTTGACTAAATCCTCTACATCAGCATGCGCCGTCAACCAGTAAAAACCGTGGCGAAAAGCTTTGGCAACTAACGACTTTGAACCGGCATGGTGACCGCAATCCCCTTCATGAATTTCTCGCAAAATCTCACAACCTTCTTGAGGAGAAACGCATCACTGAATTGCTCCTGAAACACTGTAACGATGTAACTCCCCATTGAGTATGGTCATGGACTTGGACCGCCGGATTATCTGTCGAGCCAACATTTCCTCAGCTGGTAACTCGGCCCGGTTCATGTAATCCAGATATGGGATCGTCCAATCCGGTATGGCATGCAGAGCTGCCACCAACTGAGCCTCCGGATCAAGAATAGCCAAATCTTCTTTGGTTGGTATTTTGACTGACGGATTGTGCAATACATCAAGAAAGACATTGGGCGGAACCGGTTTACGTTGGGAACCAAGACGACTTAAAGCATCTGCCGCTTCATTCTTCTGCCGGTCTATATGGTCCACCTGATAACCTTTAAAGTGACCAGCCACTGCGTCCACCTCTCGTCGATATGCGGCCATGAGTGGGTCCTTAGAATCCCAAGTGTCAGGCAGTTGCTGAGCCACTAGATCTGAATCGCCGAAGCACTTAACCCGGCTCAAATTCATCTCTTTAGCCATCCGAAGACCATGGAGTAAAGCCTCATATTCAGCCGCATTGTTAGTACAAGGGAACATTAAACGGAGGACATAACAAAACTTGTCACCTCGTGGGGAAGTTAATATGACTCCAGCCCCCAAACCCTTTAACTGTCTGGACCCATCAAAATGAATAGTCCAATATGTATTATCTGGTTTCTCCTCAGGTGCCTGTAACTCCGTCCAATCGTTGATGAAATCTATGAGTGCCTGGGACTTGATCACCGTGTGGGGTATATATTTGAGCCTGTGAGGTCCAAGCTCAATGGCCCACTTGGCAATCCGGCCAGTTGCCTCTCTGTTTTGAATGATGTCGCCCAGAGGAGCTGAACTGACCACTGTGATAGGATGGCCCTGAAAATAGTGTTTGAGCTTCCGGCTTGCCATAAACACCCCATACACCAGTTTCTGCCAATGTGGATACCTCTGCTTTGACTCAATGAGAACCTCACTGATATAATAAACCGGCCGTTGAACCGGATACTCTTTGCCAGGCTCCTTGCGCTCTACCACAATGGCTATGCTGACAGCCCGGGCATTAGCAGCCACATACAACAATAGTGGCTCTTTATCGATCGGTGCTGCCAGCACGGGCAGTTCCACTAGCTGCCTCTTCGGATCTTCAAATGCCTTATCAGCTGCCTCACTCCAGACAAAGTTATCTGTTTTCTTGAGCATCTAATATAAGGGGATGGCCTTCTCTCCAAGGTGGCTGATAAACCGGCTCAAGGCTGTAATCCGGTCGGCCAGACGTTGCACATCGTTAATACACGCCAGTTTAGCCAAAGACGTAATTGCTGCAATCTTTTCCGGATTAGCCTCAATGCCTCTATTTGAAACCAGAAAGCCTAAGAGCTTGCCTGCCGGGACACCGAAAACACACTTCTCCGGATTGAGCATAATCTTGTAAACCCGGAGATTGTCAAAGGTTTCCCATAGATCATCTATCAATGTCCCCTCCTTTCCGGATTTGACCACAATATCATCCACATACGCATGAACATTGCGCCCATTTTGCTTATGAAGGCAATTCTAAACACATCGCTGGTAAGTTGCTTGGGCACTCTTGAGTCCAAAGGGCATGAAAACATAGCAGAAGACTCCAAAGGGAGTTATAAAGGTTGTCTTCTCCTGGTCCTTAACTGCCATTTTGATCTGATGATAACCAGAGTAAGCATCCGAAAAACACAAACGGTCACAACCCGCCGTAGCATCAATTATCTGATCAATGCGGGGAAGAGCAAAGGGGTCTGCAGGGCAAGCCTTGTTTAAATCTGTGTAGTCCACACACATCCGCCAAGTGCCGTTTTTCTTAAGAACCAGCACCGGATTGGCTAACCACTCTGGATGAAAAACTTCAACAGTAAACCCAGCAGCCAAAAAAGGGCTACCTCTTCACCTATAGCCCTACGTCTTTCCTCATTGAAACGGTGGAGGAACTGTTGGACCGGTTTGAATTTAGGATCAATGTTGAGTGTGTGCTCAACAAGTTCTCTCAGTACACCTGGCATGTCAGAAGGTTTCCATGCAAAGATGTCCCGATTCTCACGGATGAACTCGATGAGCGCGCTTTCCTATTTGGGATCCAGGTTAGCGTTGATGCTGAACTGTTTGGATGAATCGCCAGGGATAAAGTCGACCATCTTAGTGTCTGTAGCTGATTTGAACTTCAATGCTGGATCATGTTCTGTAGTTGGCTTTTTTAAGGAGGTCATGTCTGCCGGATCAACCTGCTCCTTATAGAATTTTAACTCCTCCGTGGCACAAACCGACTCAACATAAGCCGCATCGCCTTCTTCACACTCCAAAGCAATCTTTCTACTTCCATGTACTGTGATAGTCCCCTTATGACCTGGCATTTTAAGCTGTAGGTAAACATAACATGGCCTTGCCATAAACTTAGCATAAACCGGCCGCCCAAACAAGGCGTGGTACAGACTTTTGATCTTCACCACCTCAAATGTCAATGTTTCTGACCTTGAATCGTAGTCATCTCCAAAAGCTACCTCCAAAGCTATCTTACCAACAGGATATGCAGACTTACCAGGCACCACACCATGAAATACCGTATTCGACGGTTTAAGATCCTTATCTGTCAATCCCATACGGTGAAATGTATCATAACACAAAATATTGATACTACTTCCCCCATCCATGAGCACTTTAGTGAACTTGTATCCCCCAACTTGAGGGGCTACCACCAAGGCCAAATGACCTAGATTATCAACCCGGGGTGGGTGATCCTCTCTACTCCACAAAATAGGTTGCTCTGACCAGCGTAAATACTAAGGTACTGCCGGCTCAACAGAGTTGACTGCCCTTTTGTGAAACTTCTGATCATGTTTGCATAAACTAGTAGTGAAGACATGATATTGCCCGCTGTTCAGCTATTTGGGATTGCTCTGATAACCCGACTGCTGCTACTGCTGACTCCCCTGATGGTTGTAACCTCCCTGGTTGCCTTGGTGTCCTTGATCAACGTGTCCGGTTTGATTGCCTGGAAACCCTGAACCGGAACCACCACCTCCGTGACCCGGCCTGTGGAAACCTCCTCCTGAACCGCCGGGAAGGCCGCTGTCATATTGGAACATATTGGAATTCTTGAAATCCCGCATGATATAACAATCTTTCCAGAGATGTGATGCCGGTTTGTCCTTCGATCCATGCTTTGGACAGGGCTGATTTAACAAACGCTCAAAATTGTTGCCTGGACCTCCACCCCTCTGGGGCTGCTTGCCTTTATGGCGCTGGCCATTCTCCTGCGCGTTGGTATTTGCGACAAAGTCCAAACCACTGTCGGCCTTGCGCTTCCAGCATTTCCATGGCCTGCCGGATTATGTTGTTGTCCTTTGGCATTGCCGTTCCTCATACCCTTCTCCGATTTGTCCTCCTCTGAATCCGGATCCTTGGTATTATCTGAATCAACATATTTAACCAAAGCGGCCATGAGTGTTGACATGTCGTTGCAGTGACATTTGAGCCTTCCCAACTTCTGTTTCAATGTTTTGAAATGGCAATTGCCCTCTAACGTTAACACTGCGGTGTCTGCATTGATACGATTTGATGAATGCAAAATCATCGAGACCCGTTTGACCCAATGGGTCGTGGACTCCCCTTCCTCTTGGACACAAGCGGCCAGATCTACAATTGACATTGGCTGCTTACACGTATCCTTGAAGTTCTGGATAAACCAGTGCTTCAGTTCGGCCCATGATCCAATAGAGTTGGTCGGCAAGCTCTTCAACCAAGTGCGAGCTGTTCCTTCTAACATCATGGTGAAATATTTAGCACACACCGCCTCATCCACATCTAACATTTCCATTGCCATCTCATAGCTCTCCACCCATGCCTCTGGCTGCAAATCGGCGGTGTAATTTGGTACCTTACGAGGTCCCTTGAAATCCTTGGGTAGTCGCATATTACGCAAAGCAGGAGTTAAACACGGTACCCCTAAGGAACTGAACTTCGCCCCTGGCTCCACGGAGGCGGTGGGGTGAACCGGAGTATGCTGTCGTGCTCCGTGTCGAGCTGTCAACTCGGCCTCTCGACGTGCGCGGCCATGGTCCACAACATCTTGCGCATTAGCACCTCCCCCAGCCGGGTTGTTCCCTCGTGGCGAATTTCGGCGACGTGCACTATTGGACACGGCCGGTTCGTCCTCCACCTGTCTGCTATAACTCCGACTTGGACGGTGAGTGGAATGAATCCTCTCACGGCTGTGTGAATATGCTTGCTATTGATTTAGTGTTATCTGAAGGAGATCCCTGGCCTGACACGCTTCCACTGCAACTGGTGACTCGCTGTCGGTTGGGAGGGCCGCCAGGCGTGAAGCGGCGGCCACAATGTTGTCCAACGGGTTGGAATAATGCTCGGGCGGTGTTGATGGTACAACATTGTTCTGGCGAGGCAGGTCCGTCGTGCACGGCTGAACCGGCGCTCCTGCTCCCGGCGCCCCCGCCCGGTTTAGCGTGGGTTGGTTACCATCTCCTGCACCTGGCGTGTTGAAAAGATTCTGCGGCTCATAAACCAACGGGAGACGTGATCGGTACCTTCTTCTCATGACTTCCTCTGAAGCATTCTGATCCAGTCTAATCCGGTAAGGCTGTGCTTCCAACTCGGCCCGCTCCGTAGCCATCCTGGCGTTCTTTGCTGCCAGGTCCGCTTTAGCCTGGGCTATCTGATCTTTCACTTTTACAATCTCCGCATCGTGCTGATCCCTGGCTGCTGCGTCAACCTCCGCGGACATCAATGTTGCTAGAGCATCGAACAAATCAGACAAGACTTGGGTCGGAGGTGGCGCCGAGCTTCCTGCCCCTGCTGGTGTGGCCCTCGTTGAACCGGAGAGCATTGCTACGGCGGTAGATGAATGTGAAGGAAATATGCCCTAGAGGCAATAATAAAGTTATTATTTATTTCCTTATAATCATGATAAATGTTTATTATTCATGCTAGAATTGTATTAACCGGAAACATAATACATGTGTGAATACATAGACAAACAAAGTGTCACTAGTATGCCTCTACTTGACTAGCTCGTTAATCAAAGATGGTTATGTTTCCTGACCATGAACAATGAGTTGTTATTTGATTAACGAGGTCACATCATTAGTTGAATGATCTGATTGACATGACCCATTCCATTAGCTTAGCACCCGATCGTTTAGTATGTTGCTATTGCTTTCTTCATGACTTATACATGTTCCTATGACTATGAGATTATGCAACTCCCGTTTGCCGGAGGAACACTTTGGGTGCTACCAAACGTCACAACGTAACTGGGTGATTATAAAGGAGCATTACAGGTGTCTCCAAAGGTAGATGTTGGGTTGGCGTATTTCGAGATTAGGATTTGTCACTCCGATTGTCGGAGAGGTATCTCTGGGCCCTCTCGGTAATACACATCACATAAGCCTTGCAAGCATTACAACTAATATGTTAGTTGTGAGATGATGTATTACGGAACGAGTAAAGAGACTTGCCGGTAACGAGATTGAACTAGGTATTGGATACCGACGATCGAATCTCGGGCAAGTAACATACCGATGACAAAGGGAACAACGTATGTTGTTATGCGGTCTGACCGATAAAGATCTTCGTAGAATATGTAGGAGCCAATATGGGCATCCAGGTCCCGCTATTGGTTATTGACCAGAGACGTGTCTCGGTCATGTCTACATTGTTCTCGAACCGTAGGGTCCGCACGCTTAACGTTACGATGACAGTTATTATGAGTTTATGCATTTTGATGTACCGAAGGTTGTTCGGAGTCCCGGATGTGATCACGGACATGACGAGGAGTCTCGAAATGGTCGAGACATAAAGATTGATATATTGGAAGCCTATGTTTGGACATCGGAAGTGTTCCGGGTGAAATCGGGATTTTACCGGAGTACCGGGAGGTTACCGGAACCCCCCGGGAATCATATGGGCCTTAGTGGGCCTTAGTGGGAAGGTGAAAGGGCTGCCCATAAGGGCTGCGCACCTCCCCCCTCCCCTAGTCCTATTAGGACTAGGAGAGGTGGCCGGCCACCCCTCTCCCTCTTTCCCCCTTGGGAGTCCTATTTGGAATAGGATTGGGGGGGGAGTCCTACTTCCGGTAGGAGTAGGACTCCTCATGCGCCTCCATAGGGCTGGCCGCACCCCTCCCCCTTGGCTCCTTTATATACGGAGGCAGGGGGCACCTCTAGACACACAAGTTGATCATTGAGATCGTTCCTTAGCCGTGTGCGGTGCCCCTTGCCACCATATTCCACCTCGATCATATCGTTGTAGTGCTTAGGCGAAGCCCTGCGTCGGTAGAACATCAAGATCATCACCACGCCGTCGTGCTGACGGAACTCCTCCCCGAAGCTTTGCTGGATCGGAGCCCGGGGATCGTCATCGAGCTGTACGTGTGCTAAGAACTCGGAGGTGCCGGAGTAACGGTGCTTAGATCGGTCGGATCGGGAAGAAGACGTACGACTACTTCCTCTACGTTGTGTCAACGCTTCCGTTGCGATCTACAAGGGTATGTAGATCAGACTCTCCCCCTCGTTGCTATGCATCACCATGATCTTGCGTGTGCGTAGGAAAATTTTTGAAATTACTACGTTCCCCAACAGTGGCATCCGAGCCTAGGTTTTATGTGTTGATGTTATTTGCATGAGTAGAACACAAGTGAGTTGTGGACGATACAAGTCATACTGCCTACCAGCATGTCATACTTTGGTTCGGCGGTATTGTTGGACGAGACGACCCGGACCAACCTTACGCGTACGCTTACGCGAGACTGGTTCCCTCGACGTGCTTTGCACATAGATGGCTTGCGGGCGACTGTCTCTCCAACTTTAGTTGAACCGAGTGTGGCTACGCCCGGTCCTTGCGAAGGTTAAAACAGAGTCTATTTTACAAACTATCGTTGTGGTTTTGATGCATAGGTGAGATTGGTTCTTACTTAAGCCCGTAGCAGCCGCGTAAAACTTGCAACAACAAAGTAGAGGACGTCTAACTTGTTTTTGCAGGGCATGTTGTGATGTGATATGGTCAAGGCATGATGCTGAATTTTATTGTATGAGATGATCATGTTTTGTAACCGAGTTATCGGCAACTGGCAGGAGCCATATGGTTGTTGCTTTATTGTATGCAATGAAATCGCGATGTAATGCTTTACTTTATTACTAAACGGTAGTGATAGTCGTGGAAGCATAAGATTGGCGAGACGACAACGATGCTACGATGGAGATCAAGGTGTCGCGCCGGTGATGATGGTGATCATGACGGTGCTTCGGAGATGGAGATCACAAGCACAAGATGATGATGGCCATATCATATCACTTAAATTGATTGCATGTGATGTTTATCTTTTTATGCATCTTGCTTTGATTGACGGTAGCATTATAAGATGATCTCTCACTAAATTATCAAGAAGAGTTCTCCCTGAGTATGCACCGTTGCCAAAGTTCGTCGTGCCCAGACACCACGTGATGATCGGGTGTGATAAGCTCTATGTCCATCTACAACGGGTGCAAGCCAGTTTTGCACAAGCAGAATACTCAGGTTAAACTTGACGAGCCTAGCATATGCAGATATGGCCTCGGAACACGGAGACCGAAAGGTCGAGCGTGAATCATATAGTAGATATGATCAACATCGTATCATATAGTAGATATGATCAACATAAACGATGTTCACCATTGAAAACTACTCCATCTCACGTGATGATCGGTTATGGTTTAGTTGATTTGGATCACGTAGTCACTTAGAACATTAGAGGGATGTCTATCTAAGTGGGAGTTCTTAAGTAATATGATTAATTGAACTTAAATTTATCATGAACTTAGTACCTGATAGTATCTTGCTTGTTTATGTTGATTGTAGATAGATGGCTCGTGCTGTTGTTCCGTTGAATTTTAATGCGTTCCTTGAGAAAGCAAAGTTGAAAGATGATGGTAGCAATTACACGGACTGGGTCCATAACTTGAGGATTATCCTCATTGCTGCACAGAAGAATTATGTCCTGGAAGCACCACTGGGTGCCAGGCCTGCTGCTGGAGCAACACCAGATGTTATGAACGTCTGGCAGAGCAAAGCTGATGACTACTCGATAGTTCAGTGTGCCATGCATTACGGCTTAGAATCGGGACTTCAACGACGTTTTGAACGTCATGGAGCATATGAGATGTTTCAGGAGTTGAAGTTAATATTTCAAGCAAATGCCCGGATTGAGAGATATGAAGTCTCCAATAAGTTCTATAGCTACAAGATGGAAGAGAACAGTTCTGTCAGTGAGCATATACTCAAAATGTCTGGGTATAATAATCACTTGATTCAATTGGGAGTTAATCTTCCAGATGATTGCGTCATTGACAGAATTCTCTAATCACTGCCACCAAGCTACAAGAGCTTCGTGATGAACTATAATATGCAAGGGATGAACAAGACTATTCCCGAGCTCTTCGCAATGCTGAAAGCCGCGGAGGTAGAAATCAAGAAGGAGCATCAAGTGTTGATGGTTAACAAGACCACCAGTTTCAAGAAAAAGGGCAAAGGGAAGAAGAAGGGGAACTTCAAGAAGAACGGCAAGCAAGTTGCTGCTCAGGAGAAGAAACACAAGTCTGGACCTAAGCCTGAAACTGAGTGCTTCTACTGCAAGCAGACTGGTCACCGGAAGCGGAACTGCCCCAAGTATTTGGCAGATAAGAAGGATGGCAAAGTGAACAAAGGTATATGTGATATACATGTTATTGATGTGTACCTTACTAGAGCTCGCAGTAGCACCTGGGTATTTGATACTGGTTCTGTTGCTAATATTTGCAACTCGAAACAGGGACTACGGAATAAGCGGGCACTGGCAAAGGACGAGGTGACGATGCGCGTGGGAAACGGTTCCAAAGTCGATGTGATCGCGGTCGGCACGCTACCTCTACATCTACCTTCGGGATTAATATTAGACCTAAATAATTGTTATTTGGTGCCAGCGTTGAGCATGAACATTATATCTGGATCTTGTTTAATGCGAGACGGTTATTCATTTAAATCAGAGAATAATGGTTGTTCTATTTATATGAGTAATATCTTTTATGGTCATGCACCCTTGAAGAGTGGTCTATTTTTATTGAATCTCGATAGTAGTAATACACATTTTCATAATGTTGAAGCCAAAAGATGCAGAGTTGATAATGAAAGTGCAACTTATTTGCGGCACTGTCGTTTAGGTCATATCGGTGTAAAGCGCATGAAGAAACTCCATACTGATGGACTTTTGGAACCACTTCATTATGAATCACTTGGTACTTGCGAACCATGCCTCATGGGCAAGATGACTAAAACACCGTTCTCCGGTACTATGGAGAGAGCAACAGATTTGTTGGAAATCATACATACCGATGTATGTGGTCCGATGAATATTGAGGCTCGTGGCGGATATCGTTATTTTCTCACCTTCACAGATGATTTAAGCAGATATGGATATATCTACTTAATGAAACATAATTCTGAAACATTTGAAAAGTTCAAAGAATTTCAGAGTGAAGTTGAAAATCATCGTAACAAGAAAATAAAGTTTCTACGATCTGATCGTGGAGGAGAATATTTGAGTTACGAGTTTGGTGTACATTTGAAAAACTGTGGAATAGTTTCGCAACTCACGCCACCCGGAACACCACAGCGTAATGGTGTGTCCGAACGTCGTAATCGTACTTTACTAGATATGGTGCGATCTATGATGTCTCTTACTGATTTACCGCTATCGTTTTGGGGTTATGCTCTAGAGACGGCTGCATTCACGTTAAATAGGGCACCATCAAAATCCGTTGAGACGACGCCTTATGAACTGTGGTTTGGCAAGAAACCAAAGTTGTCGTTTCTTAAAGTTTGGGGCTGCGATGCTTATGTGAAAAAGCTTCAACCTGATAAGCTCGAACCCAAATCGGAGAAATGTGTCTTCATAGGATACCCAAAGGAAACTGTTGGGTACACCTTCTATCACAGATCCGAAGGCAAGACATTCGTTGCTAAGAATGGATCCTTTCTAGAGAAGGAGTTTCTCTCGAAAGAAGTGAGTGGTAGGAAAGTAGAACTTGACGAGGTAACTGTACCTGCTCCCTTACTGGAAAGTAGTTCATCACAGAAAACTGTTTCAGTGACACCTACACCGGTTAGTGAGGAAGCTAATGATAATGATCATGAAACTTCAGATCAAGATACTACTGAACCTCGTAGATCAACCAGAGTAAGATCCGCACCAGAGTGGTACGGTAATCCTGTTCTGGAAGTCATGCTACTAGATCATGATGAACCTACGAACTATGAAGAAGCGATGGTGAGCCCAGATTCCGCAAAGTGGCTTGAAGCCATGAAATCTGAGATGGGATCCATGTATGAGAACAAAGTATGGACTTTGGTTGACTTGCCCGATGATCGGCAAGCAATTGAGAATAAATGGATCTTTAAGAAGAAGACTGACGCTGATGGTAATGTTACTGTCTACAAAGCTTGACTTGTCACAAAAGGTTTTCGGCAAGTTCAAGGGATTGACTACGATGAGACCTTCTCACCCGTAGCGATGCTTAAGTCCGTCCGAATCATGTTAGCAATTGCCGCATTTTATGATTATGAAATTTGGCAGATGGATGTCAAAACTGCATTCCTGAATGGATTTCTGGAAGAAGAGTTGTATATGATGCAACCGGAAGGTTTTGTCGATCCAAAGGGAGCTAACAAAGTGTGCAAGCTCCAGCGATCCATTTATGGACTGGTGCAAGCCTCTCGGAGTTGGAATAAACGTTTTGATAGTGTGATCAAAGCTTTTGGTTTTATACAGACTTTCGGAGAAGCCTGTATTTACAAGAAAGTGAGTGGGAGCTCTGTAGCATTTCTGATATTATATGTGGATGACATATTGCTGATTGGAAATGATATAGAATTTCTGGATAGCATAAAGGGATACTTGAATAAAAGTTTTTCAATGAAAGACCTCGGTGAAGCTGCTTACATATTAGGCATTAAGATCTATAGAGATAGATCAAGACGCTTAATTGGACTTTCACAAAGCACATACCTTGACAAAATTTTGAAGAAGTTCAAAATGGATCAAGCAAAGAAAGGGTTCTTGCCTGTGTTACAAGGTGTGAAGTTGAGTAAGACTCAATGCCCGACCACTGCAGAAGATAGAGAGAATATGAAAGATGTTCCCTATGCATCAGCCATAGGATCTATCATGTATGCAATGTTGTGTACCAGACCTGATGTGTGCCTTGCTATAAGTTTAGCAGGGAGGTACCAAAGTAATCCAGGAGTGGATCACTGGACAGCGGTCAAGAACATCCTGAAATACCTGAAAAGGACTAAGGATATGTTTCTCGTATATGGAGGTGACAAAGAGCTCACCGTAAAAGGTTACGTTGATGCAAGCTTTGACACTGATCCGGACGATTCTAAATCGCAAACCGGATACGTGTTTACATTAAACGGTGGAGCTGTCAGTTGGTGCAGTTCTAAGCAAAGCGTCGTAGCGGGATCTACATGTGAAGCGGAGTACATAGCTGCTTCGGAAGCAGCGAACGAAGGAGTCTGGATGAAGGAGTTCATATCCGATCTAGGTGTCATACCTAATGCATCGGGTCCAATGAAAATCTTTTGTCACAATACTGGTGCAATTGCCTTGGCAAAGGAATCCAGATTTCACAAAAGGACCAAACACATCAAGAGACGCTTCAACTCCATCCGGGATCTAGTCCAGGTGGGAGACATAGAGATTTGCAAGATACATACGGATCTGAATGTTGCAGACCGTTGACTAAGCCTCTTCCACGAGCAAAACATGATCAGCACCAAGGCTCCATGGGTGTTAGAATCATTACAGTGTAATCTAGATTATTGACTCTAGTGCAAGTGGGAGACTGAAGGAAATATGCCCTAGAGGCAATAATAAAGTTATTATTTATTTCCTTATAATCATGATAAATGTTTATTATTCATGCTAGAATTGTATTAACCGGAAACATAATACATGTGTGAATACATAGACAAACAAAGTGTCATTAGTATGCCTCTACTTGACTAGCTCGTTAATCAAAGATGGTTATGTTTCCTGACCATGAACAATGAGTTGTTATTTGATTAACGAGGTCACATCATTAGTTGAATGATCTGATTGACATGACCCATTCCATTAGCTTAGCACCCGATCGTTAAGTATGTTTCTATTGCTTTCTTCATGACTTATACATGTTCCTATGACTATGAGATTATGCAACTCCCGTTTGCCGGAGGAACACTTTGGGTGCTACCAAACGTCACAACGTAACTGGGTGATTATAAAGGAGCATTACAGGTGTCTCCAAAGGTAGATGTTGGGTTGGCGTATTTCGAGATTAGGATTTGTCACTCCGATTGTCGGAGAGGTATCTCTGGGCCCTCTCGGTAATACACATCACATAAGCCTTGCAAGCATTACAACTAATATGTTAGTTGTGAGATGATGTATTACGGAACGAGTAAAGAGACTTGCCGGTAACGAGATTGAACTAGGTATTGGATACCGACGATCGAATCTCGGGCAAGTAACATACCGATGACAAAGGGAACAACGTATGTTGTTATGCGGTCTGACCGATAAAGATCTTCGTAGAATATGTAGGAGCCAATATGGGCATCCAGGTCCCGCTATTGGTTATTGACCGGAGACGTGTCTCGGTCATGTCTACATTGTTCTCGAACCGTAGGGTCCGCACGCTTAACGTTACGATGACAGTTATTATGAGTTTATGCATTTTGATGTACCGAAGGTTGTTCGGAGTCCCAGATGTGATCACGGACATGACGAGGAGTCTCGAAATGGTCGAGACATAAAGATTGATATATTGGAAGCCTATGTTTGGACATCGGAAATGTTCCGGGTGAAATCGGGATTTTACCGGAGTACCAGGAGGTTACCGGAACCCCCCGGGAATCATATGGGCCTTAGTGGGCCTTAGTGGGAAGGTGAAAGGGCTGCCCATAAGGGCTGCGCGCCTCCCCCCTCCCCTAGTCCTATTAGGACTAGGAGAGGTGGCCGGCCACCCCTCTCCCTCTTTCCCCCTTGGGAGTCCTATTTGGAATAGGATTGGGGGGGGGGGAGTCCTACTCCCGGTAGGAGTAGGACTCCTCCTGCGCCTTCATAGGGCTGGTCGCACCCCTCCCCCTTGGCTCCTTTATATACGGAGGCAGGGGGCACCTCTAGACACACAAGTTGATCATTGAGATCGTTCCTTAGCCGTGTGCGGTGCCCCTTGCCACCATATTCCACCTCGATCATATCGTTGTAGTGCTTAGGCGAAGCCCTGCGTCGGTAGAACATCAAGATCGTCACCACGCCGTCGTGCTGACGGAACTCCTCCCCGAAGCTTTGCTGGATCGGAGCCCGGGGATCGTCATCGAGCTGTACGTGTGCTAAGAACTCGGAGGTGCCGGAGTAACGGTGCTTAGATCGGTCGGATCGGGAAGAAGACGTACGACTACTTCCTCTACATTGTGTCAATGCTTCCGTTGCGATCTACAAGGGTTTGTAGATCAGACTCTCCCCCTCGTTGCTATGCATCACCATGATCTTGCGTGTGCGTAGGAAAATTTTTGAAATTACTACGTTCCCCAACAGAATGAGGCGCCGATTGTGTGCCGGCCATGAAGATGGCGGCCTGGTTTGGCAGACCGGGGGAATCCGGAATACTGTTGCCCTCGGATCCTCCCTCAATCCGGCCGTCCTACAACTGGTAAAGCGATTCGGTTTCTCCAAAAGACTCGTCATCAGAGCAGACTACGGTTTCTCCATCGGACACCGGTCCATCCTCGTACCCCGATCCATGGGCGACACCTACGAAAACATGCCTTGTCTCGGGGTGAACCGGCGAAGAACTTGCACGCCGAGCCGTTTCGATGATGTCGGTGCAGATGTCCGGCTCGGGGGCCGGTTCGCCGATCTTGCCGATGAAGACGTGAATCCCACCAAAAGGGACCCGGTACCCGTATTCGATTGGCCTCGGGACCCCATCCTGCATTGTCGATGTAGAGCTTGCCGCGGCGACTCTTCGTCATCCGGCCCACGGCGTATCCCTTGAGTCCATCGAAGCTGCCCTTCAAGAACTCAAAACCATCGTGCGATAGTCCCACGGTGGGTGCCAACTGTCGTGGGTTTGTCACGGCAGATGTCCTCGTGAAAGGACTTAGTCGTGGAGCCATAGCAACGGGTTAGCTTAAAGTGGTTAAACCGGACAAGGGGACACGGGAGTTTATACTAGTTCGGCCCCTTCGATGAAGGTAAAAATCTACGTCTAGTTGTGATTGGTATTGCTAGGGTTTCGAAGGCCAGGGAGCGAATCCGCTTTGTCTGGCTCTCGAGTTGTTGTTGTCTCTAAACCGCGGCCGGGTCGTCCCTTTATATATATATAGATTAACGCCCGCCGGGCTACAGAGTCCCGAAGCCGGATTATAAACATATCCGGTTCGGCCTCTCTCTTTTTATCTTACTATACAAGTTACATGACTAGGCCGGTTTACATTTACAGACTGTAACCCGGCTTTGGGCCCTCCGTAAAGCGCCATCATCTTTACATTTTCATGGGCTTCTAATCTTCAAAGAGTCAACCCGGCTACATAAGGCCGGTTTACCTCCAGTAGTAATATCCCCAACAAGAGGCACGACCATGCCACTCGCGAAAGCACAACCGTGCCTCTCTCGAAAGCAAAACTGTGACTCTCGCGAAAAAAATGCGGCTTTTCACGCAATTTTTTTTAAATTTTTTTGTTCCAAAAGTTAAAGAAGACCGATAAAAACCGAAACGTCGAAAAAAAGAAAAAAAACTGTTTAAAAAGTCGAAAACGCGTGCGAAAAATAAAAAAAATCCAAAGAGAACGCCTAGAGCGCGACACGTGACGGGTGGCTGAGAGCGTGCTAAGTGGCGCTAATCATTGTGAGCCTTCCGAAGAAGCGCTCGTTAACTAGTTGCTCTCATTTTATTGTGCTAGCACCTCGTCTAAGCATTCGTGTATTGAAAGATGTCTGACAGCTGATAGCGAGAATTGTTTAAAAGTTAATAATTTGAGGCCATCTTTTATTAAATCCTTTTTGTTGGCCCTGAAATAAGCGATGGCCCATTACAACCCCACATTTGAAAAGAAACAAATCGAAAGTCCAAATTTCCTCGAAAATTAATAATCGAAAGTCCAAACCGCTGACAGCGCTTCCACGCACCTAATCAAGGAACGTCTGCAAAAACTCGAGCACCTTGTCGACATCTTCAGGCAAGACACCCTTCACCGCATCCGCCATCCTGAACCGCTGAGCCCACGCGGCCAGGGCCGGCGTCCTCGCCGCGTCCAGGAGCTTGATCCCGATCATCTTCTCGATCACCACGAACCAGCCCAGGTAGCTGCCGAGCACAACGTCGACGAACCCGATGCCGTCGCCGCCGAAGAACGGCTTCCCACCGGAGCATTCCCCGAACGCGCCTTCCAGCGTCTCCATCGCCGAGATGGCCCGTACAGCCGCCTCCATCTTCTCCTCGGTCTTGCGGGCGAACAGGATGGTGAACCACGGCGACCCAACCTGCAGCACATCCGTCGCATCGAGCTTCATTACTTCCGCACAGGAACAGAGCAAAGAAAGAGCGGGCGGTGAAGAGACGGCGATGCGTCGCGTAATACTTGCCTTGTCGTCGACGTAGGCGGCCCAGAACCGGGCGGTGGCGCGCTCGTGCGGGCCGGCGGGGAGGACGCTCGGGCCGGCGCCTCTCCAGACCTCGTCGATGTACTGCACGATGACCTGCGACTCCGGGATGGGCTTGCCGTTGTGGATGAGGACGGGCACCTTCTTGTGCACGGGGTTGGAGGCGAGGAGGAGCTCGCCCTTGTTCTGGAGGTCTTCCTCGACGTACTGGTAGCTGATCCCCTTGAGGTTGAGCACGATCTGCACCCTGTTCACGAACGGGCTGTCCCACACGCCTAGCAGCTTCACCTCGTCTCCTCCTGCCGCCGCTGCCATTGACACGCCGTGGCTCAGCGCTTGGATCTCTGGGTTCTTGGGATGTGCTGGTGATGGGATCTTGGATGCTGGAGCCTTGGACTTGAAGACGACTGGTTATAAACGAGTGGACATTTCGGAGTTCGGGGAGTTCAGCGCTGCTGTTAGGTTGTCTATAATTCGGAGCTTTTTTATATGTTTGGTGATCAGGTCGGTTAATCATGGGCTCGTGGCAATCGAGTGAATTGATGTGCCAACTGCAGATTAGTCATTGGTGATATGGAGTAGAACAAAGCTTGTCTCCCACATTTTTTTGTTGTTGGAAAAAACCTAGTATAGGAGAAAAGCGCCGGTAGGTATCTTTTTTTGCGAAAAGGTACCCTTTTTTTTGCGAACAGCTGGTAGGTACCGTGCTGCACGCATCGGATCATCAATCAAAGAGATATATGCGCCTCTCGAGCTGTCGTCCAACGTGCACGTAGCGCTCCGAGCAATAATTCGCGCGCGAGAAGAGAACCAAACACATTTCTCTCGGATCATCAAAGAGAACCACTCCGGGCAACAACACGTAGCACTCCGGTGTAGCGCTGCAGGATCTCAGTGACGAATGTGTGATGATGGACACACGTAGGGTGGTGACATTGTCTCGCGCCGTGATGACGTCGACGGCAGACCTGGCAAGGTCGATATGTTGGTACCTGCTCTGAAAATCGATCGATGAAAGATGATGGCGGCGGCCACTGTAACGTGTGCATGTGGTGCCTGCTGAGACTGGGAGTGTGCTGGACCGGTGTGTGCCCCAGATCCGACGATTGCGGCACCACGGTAGGGTCTGGGGCAACACACGCACGCGATTGCGGCACCACGGCAAGGTGTTTGGCAACACACGCGCGAACCCCGACAATACGCACCTCTTCATCAAGTTAATAGGTGTAGTGACATATGTTGTCAAGACAGTGCCTTCAGACTTATTGATGTATAACTTTGTGAGAACTTGGTGAATATAACTAATAAAATGATTGTATGCATCATCCTGATGCAAAAGTCGGGGTCATTCTCCTTTCAAAAACAAACAAAAAAAGAGTCGAGGACCCTGGCGTCCCAGACACAAGTAAGAATTTGATGATATGCCCCCTGTCAGACCATGAGCCATCCTCTTCCGAAGAGATCGAAAATGGTTATCATCAAGTTATTTCGATTTGCTCGTCCTTCGCCTCCAAGAGGTATGACCATAAGAGTCTGTTGAGGTCTCTCGGCCAACTAACCAAAAGCGCTCTGGGTCTGTTGACCAGTTGAAACCCTCTCTGACGATGCACACTCGGTTTCTATAGCTAGACCTTGATTTTTTTTTTGAGACAAAGCTAGACCTTGATAGACTTTTTTTTTGAGGATTGCCAACACTTTATTGATCAGTGTGAATGTTTATGGGAATACATGTTGGGTCATGAGGATGAATAGGCCACAAATGGCGACCTTGATCAAGCAAAGCCGAGTGTTTGGCAAGGTTGTGAGCTTCACAATTTGATGCTCTTCCTTCGAAAATAACTGAACAACTAACAAAATAACTAGCCCTAGAATTAAATTCTTTCACAATGGCCTCATAGGCTCCTCCTTTACCTTCATTGATATCATCTACTATGGTCTTGCTATCACATGCAATAATGATCTTTGTCAGCGCGAGGTCTTCTGCTAATGCCAATGCTTCACGACAAGCTAGCATCTCTAGGGTTGCCGGTTCTGTTAGTCCTGGTAGAACAATCGACGAAGACCCTAAGTAGCCTCCATCTCTCCCTCTGCACACTGCCGCTGACGCGCCTACTTCCTATTACGGGAGAGCCCTCCATCCACATGAATTTTACAGTAACCCTCTGTTGGTGGTTTCCATGACAAAGACATAACATATGTGCGTACATTGCATCGGGTAGCTGAAGGAACATGAATAGCCTTGATAGTATCTAGCTCATTGATAAACCGCTCAACAAATAGATGTGTCGCCATGGGACTTTGATATATGCTCTCATGTATAGCTTTTATGCGAGAAGTCCATATGGCCCACAAAGTAATAGCCAACTTGATGAATTGGGCATGCGATAATGACTCCTGAAGATCAAACAGCCAACGCTTGGCACTTGGATCGCTTGTGTCAACCAAATTTTCTCCGAGCTCCTCATCTACAAGCGCCCAAACGCACTTTGCGAATGTGCATTCAACCAAAGAATGTTTCCATGAATCCACCGCACCACAAAGCTGGCATCTATCCTCAGTAGACATGTTTCGATGATGACGAACATCTTCTGTAGGAAGAGAATGCCTCACAAGGTGCCATAGGAATTTTTTTTATCTTAGCAGGCACTTGTGTGTTCCATAGTGACGTCCATCCCTTCTCTTCAAATCTAGCATTTGATGTAGTTGGGCGACCATCTAACTCTGCATCCCTACTATTTCTGATTGGCACTAGTAATCCGTATGCTGACCTGACGGAAAATACTCCCTTCTTCTCATATTGCCAAGCCCAAAAGTCATCAACCAAGCTGGTGCACAAAGGAATATTTTTTATTGCTTGAATATCTGTTGGTAAGAAAATTTTCTCTAGGACCTTGGTGCGCCAGGTGGCCGAAGTGTCGTCGATTAATTCGCTAACAAGGATGGGAGGGTTTGGTGCAAGACTCACCAATGGTCGCATAGAAGACTCCCTCGGTATCCAATTATGTTCCCATAGTTTCGTTGAGGTACCATCTCCAATTTTACGTATAATACCATGCATGAGTGCGTTTCTGCCCTCCAAAACTGCACACCAGATTTGTGACAGGTGAGATCCCAGCTTGGCATTTGTTATGGAAGTGTTTGGGAAGTAGATCACCTTAAGTAACCGAGAACTCAATGCTTCTGGTGTGACAAAAGAATCCTCCAAGCTTGACGTGCCAATAATGCAAGATTAAAAATCTCAAGGTCCCTAAATCCAAGTCTACCATTCTTCTTTGGTTGTGTCATATCTTTCCAGGATACCCAGACTTGGGGGCTATGCCTAAGGGATAGTCCCAAGAATATATAAGGACGAGGCAAAGGCCCGAGCCGATCAAAAATACAGTTCACAAAACAATTAGCCAAGGGCAACACACCGAATCCATTACCGAAAAAGGATTTCCCCTCGCTTTGTATACAAAGCAACCAACCGAGCCATACAAGGATAGGTGCTGGGGCGGAAGCAGCACAATCGCGACCAAAAGGAAACGATAGAGAAAGAGCAAAAGAAACAAATGCCGACAACGGCGGATCAACAAAAAAGAAGAAGCCCCGTGATCGCTGCGCCCACCGAGATCTCCCACTAGGCTCCAAGACTCCGAAACGCCGGCACCTATCAACACCTCCAAGAAGGATCGCGACGATGAAGACGCTGCTGCCAAGGGTTTCCCCCGGTACACGACGAGGCGAAAGGAAGGGTAGCCCCCGACGCCCTCCCGGAAGGTTAGGTGGCACCCACAAGCGCCACCGCGCCGGTGTCGGCCAAGCCGACAGGGGTTTCCCCCGATCCCAACCCGCACCTCGGGCGCTCCAGAGCCAGCCACCAAACCAACCACCACCCAGCGCCAACACGGTCAAGAGGACCCCACGCTGTCTCACCACGGCAACGCGGAGTGAGGACAACACGACGAAGAATCAGAGCCGGGAATAGGGCATCAGCTCCGTTGGAACGCGGGAGGGCCCCACCTCCACCGTCCGCGACGGGGAGTACTCACTAACGAGCCGGATGTGTACAGTCAAATCGCACACCTCCTGCTGGACAAGTGAAAGTGCAACTATCCCTAGGTGGTTTTGGTAATTCCTAACAACATATAGCTCATTGAGCTAACATTATTCCAAGATTAATATTTCAGGAAAAGATCAATGAATGGCATGGCATGGATGAGGAAAGTGGACCCCTCAAAATACTAAGGACAAAAAGATTGCCTCAAGCTCAAAGTTCAAGACTCTACATTTTATATTTTAGTGATCCAAGATCACATTGAGTCTATAGGAAAAGCCAATACTATCAAGGAGGGATGAGCTGTTGCTTGATGAGGTTCTTGCTTCATAGTGCTTAGTGATATGCTCCAAAACCCTCAACTACCTTCCCACATCCACATATGACCTAAACCAAAAGTCAAACTCGGCCCCACCGATTCTTTCTATCCGGCGCCACCGAGTTCAGATGTCATAGCCACTGCCACAAACCCTACACAAATCGGTCTCACCGATAGGTATTTCGGTCACACCGAGATGGGGTTGTAATCTCTCTGTTTCCATTCGTAACGTTTCGGTCCTACCGAGATGAGCGATCGGTCCCACCGAGATTGCAATGTAAACTCTCTGTTTCCCTTCGTAATGTTTCGGTCCTACCGATATGAGCGATCGGTCCCACCGAGTTTACCTGACCAACTCTCAGGTTAGCTTATTACCAAAATCGGTCCCACCGAGTTTGTGTAATCGGTCACACCGAGATTACGTTATGCTCTAACCCTAACCATATCGGTCCTACTGAGTTGCATCTCAGTCCCACCGAAAATACTAACGGTCACTAGGTTTGCTAAATCGGTCCGACCGAGTTTCTCAATTCGGTCTCACCGAGATTGGTAAATTGTGTGTAACGGTTAGTTTTTGTGTGGAGGCTATATATACCCCTCCACCCACTCTTCATTCGAGGAGAGAGCCATCAGAACATACCTACACTTCCAATACATATTTTCTGAAGAGAGAACCACCTACTCATGTGTTTAGGCCAAGATATTCCATTCCCACCATATGAATCTTGATCTCTAGCCTTCCCCAAGTTGCTTTCCACTCAAATCTTCTTTCCACCAAATTCATATCCTGTGAGAGAGAGTTGAGTGTTGGGGAGACTATCATTTGAAGCACAAGAGCAAGGAGTTCATCATCAACACACCATTTGTTACTTCTTGGAGAGTGCTGTCTCCAAGATTGGCTAGGTGTCACTTGGGAGCCTCCGACAAGATTGTGGAGTTGAACCAAGGAGTTTGTAAGGGCAAGGAGATCGCCTACTTCATGAAGATCTACCGCTAGTGAGGCAAGTCCTTCGTGAGCGATGGCCATGATGGGATAGACAAGGTTGCTTATTCGTGGACCCTTCGTGGGTGGAGCCCTCCGTGGACTCGCGCAACCGTTACCCTTCGTGGGTTGAAGTCTCCATCAACGTGGATGTACGATAGCATCACCTATCGGAACCACGACAAAAACATCCGTGTTTCCAATTGCGTTTGAATTCTCCAAACACTTCCCTTTACATTCTTGCAAGTTGCATGCTTTACTTTCCGCTGCTCATAGACTCTTTGCATGCTTGCTTGAATTGTGTTAAGATTGCTTGACTTGTGCTAAGATAGCTAAAATCTGCCAAAGACTAAAATTGGGAAAATGATATATTTTTAATTGGTCAAGTAGTCTAATCACCCCCCTCTAGACATACTTTCGATCCTACAAGTGGTATCAGAGCCTTGGTCTCCATTTGCTTTGATTTCCATAGCTTTTGGTGGTCATAGCCTTGGTTTCACAACCTAGGAGAGTATGGCGTCTAGCGAGGGAAATTATCACCGTAGAGGTCCTTACTTTGATGGTACTAATTTTGCTAGTTGGAAGCATAAGATGAACATGCATATTCTTGGACATAACCCCGCCATTTGGGCTATTGTGTGTGTTGGCTTGCAAGGTGAATTCTTTGATGGGAGAGAACCGAATCGTGAAGCTATCGCGGAAGAGTTGAAGATGCTACAATACAATGCTCAAGCTTGTGATATCCTCTTCAACGGATTGTGCCCCGAAGAATTCAACAAAATCAGCCGTCTTGAGAATGCAAAGGAAATTTGGGATACTTTGATTGACATGCATGAAGGTACCGACTCCATCAAGGAATCCAAGTTGGATGTGCTTCAAAGTCAACTTGACAAGTTCAAAATAAAGGATGGTGAAGGTGTCGCTGAAATGTACTCTAGGCTTGCTCTTATCACAAATGAGATTGCCGGCTTAGGAAGTGAAGAGATGACCGACAAATTCATCATCAAGAAGATCCTAAGAGCCTTGGATGGAAAATACGATACCGTATGCACATTGATCCAAATGATGCCAAATTACAAAGATCTCAAGCCAACGGAAGTCATTGGAAGAATTGTTGCTCATGAGATGTCACTCAAGGATAAGGAGGAGCTCCATAACAAGTCAAGTGGTGCATACCAAGCCTCATGTGAAGCTCCCACATCATCAAGTGAGAAACAAACCTTCAATGAAGAATTGAGCCTAATGGTGAAGAACTTCAACAAGTTCTACAAGAATAGAAGCAAAGAGAGAAGTTCCAAGTCAAGGTCCTACAATGACAAAATATATTCTAGTTGAGAGCGAAACTGCTACAATTGTGGAAGACCCGGACACTACTCCAATGAGTGTACGGCTCCCCACAAGAGAAGAGAAGATTCTCCCAAAAGAAGAAGTAGAAGAGAAGAATCACCATCAAGGGAGAGAAGGAGTAGGGATGATCGATATGAACGAAGACCCTCTCGGAGAAGCAAGGATTCGGAAAGGAAGGACAAGTCATCAAGGAGCTGCACAAAACAAAGACATCAAGCTCATGTTGGTGAATGGGTATCCGGCTCCGACTCCGACAATGACTCCGAGAGAAGGTATCACTCCGACTCAGAATATACTCAATATGAAGGTGTTGCCGGTCTAGCACTTGTGTCAACCAACTCCTACGACATATTTGATTCACCAAATGAAGGAATTGGAAGATGCTTCATGGCCAAAGGTCCAAAGGTATCACACCCCGAGTTTGTTGATTTCAATAGTGATGAAGATGACTTGTTAGGTGATGATGATTTACTTGTTGACAACTATAGTGATGAATACTATGATGAAACATCAATTAATCATACTAATCAAGATGAAATGAATGATAATGATAAGGAGAAGATTGAGTCTCTAACTAAAGAACTAAACACTCTTAAGTTAGCTCATGAAACTATCTTAGGAGATCATCTAGAACTTTTAAGGACTCATGAGAAATTACGTTTTGAGAAGCTCAATCTTGAGCAAGAGCATGAGTTCTTAAAGGCAATCAATGATGATCTTCGTAATAAAAGTTCTTCTTACATTGCCAAGCGTTTACTCTTATCCACTTACATGCCTCAAGTCAAGTCTAGTAACAAGAACAAGAAAGATTCTTCTTCTAGTAGTAACAATAATCATGGTAAATCCAATGTTGTTGCTTCTAGTAGTTCTCTTGATTCTACTAATGATTCTCTTAGACAAGTTACACTTGAGCAAGAAAATAGCTTATTGAAGGGAATTATAGAGAAAGGTGTTTACAAGAGCCTTGCCGGGAGTAAGCAATTCGAGGAAATTGTACGCAAGCAAGGAAGGCACCGGAAGAATCAAGGTATTGGTTTCGAACGAAAGTTCATTGCCAATGGAGTTGAGTGGGAAGAAGATCAATACCCCAAGACGAAGTTTGTTCCTCAACAAGAGAAGTATGGTCCTACTTATTTCAAAGGGACACAAACTCAAGATGATCTTCCACCACAAGACCACAAGCAAAAAGGCAAGGACAAGCTTCAAGAGGAAATTGATGCATTTGAAGAAGCTCCTAAGGCCTTGGTCAAGTGGGTTCCCAAGACTACATCAAGTTCCACTTCATCAAGTACAACTACAACTCCGAGGATTCCCATCAAGATGGTGTGGATCCCGGAGAAGAAGAACTAGAGAGTTCTTGAGGGTGACTCCACCAACATACTTCACTCTTATCATTTTGGCAAGAACAAGTGCAATCAACTTCCACATCTTGCACTAATTCAAGGAGTCACAAACCCTCTTGTAGGTAAGACAAGAGACAAGGTAACCTAAAGCTTTCATAGACATCATCTTGTGTGTGCATCACTCTATGTCTATGGATATCCTTGTTTGTTCCTTGTGGGACTAACCCGTGTAGGTATTGAAAGTGCAACTCACTCCGAAGGATAGCTCCAAATGATCTACATCAACATTGAGCATCCACATCTTCAACATCTACATGAAGTCATCATCAACAAAACCCAAGGTTAGTTCATCCCTCTTAGGGGGGATCTCACATCTAGGGGGATCCTTACTCTAACAATTGAGTTAAAGCAACTCTAATGGTGTGAACACAACAACGCTTTATGTAAAAGTGGTAACCCCACTTGTGCTTAAACGATGAGTATGACCTATGATCAAATGTTCTCATTTGACTCCTAAGTCAATATACTCATATATAGATGACCTAGTCATCGCCAATTGCTTGATAGATGCTAGAATTGTTTGTGCATGCTTTGCCACATATTTCATTTGTCATTTTATTGTGTGAGCATGTTGGTTGCATAATTTACTCATTCGAGGACATCCACTTGTTGTTTTGATTGTTTGGTTTCCTTTTCTTTTGGCCAAGTGGATGGACAAGAATGCCTAAGAACCTTATCTAGCTATCTATGCTTTTTTCGTCTCAAACTCTATTCATGCTACATCACAAAATTTGATCAAGTCAGATTCGAACCACTCTGTGTAAGGAGCACTCGGAGTCCCCGATTCGTCATAGACTTAAACTTCCAAAACTTCTTTGTGCGTTTCGGTCTGACCGATTCACCCATTTCGGTCATACCGATATCACTAAGTCGATCTAGGTTTTCAATCTCGGTGCAACCGATTTGAACTTTTCGGTCACACCGAGTTGCAGTAACTGCTTGCAGTTATGCATCTCGGTGCCAACGAGTTGTTCCACTCGGTCACACTGACAGGGTCGGGCTATATATACCCACGGGCAAAATTTTGGAAATTTTCTCGGAACCCTTTCGCCCGCGCTTAGCCCGCTCTGCCTCCAGGGTCTCCAGATCGTCCTCCTCGTAGCCAGTTGCCTCCTACCGCTGGTCTCCGCTGCCGTCAATGGGAATCATCCCCGCCGTTGCCGCCATAGCGAGTTCATCGCCGAACTAGGGTATGAACTCGATCACTGTGCTATCCTTATCTGATTCCTAGCACATTGTGTTCGCCATGTATCTTGCCACGATTGAGATCTTTCTATCCATCGAAAACACTCCGTAGTTTAGTAATGAATTAAAAATTTAGGGTTAGGTTTTCGCCGAAACGATCTTGGACCCATCGAGTTGTGGAACTCGGTACCACCGATTCGGCTCAGGCCATTGCACATGTGATTCTCGGTCTAACCGAGAATTGCAAATCGGTGTTACCGAGTTCAGGACTTTGTGAAACCCTAGCAGTCTCGGTGCCACCGAACTGTGACTCGGTCTGACCGAGTTCACTAGTTTAGGTTCCAACAGCTGCTTCGGTATCACCGAGTTTACAAATCGGTTGATCCGAAATGCTTTCCGAGGAAAACTAAAACTAAGTTTTTGATTCATTCTTTTGTAAAAAAACCTCTGTATTTTGTGATGCTCATCCACTCTATCTCATCTATAATCTATTCACAGGGTCAGTTGTCAGAGATTGCAATATGTCTGATCAAAGTGACAGCCAGAACAGGGAAGAGGAGCAGGTTCAGATGAGTGAGGGCACTAGTCCCTCTAGCAGCTCTGATGAGGGTAGCAGGAGCACCCCAAGCAACTTACCCAAAGCTGCCACCAGGGCCAGAAAGAAGAAAACTTCTGAATTTGAGGATGAAGACTATGTGGTAGTTGAGGATGAGGCCACTTCCAAGAAGGAAGTGGTTAAAAAGGAATATAGCACTGCTGCTGCCACCAAGCCAGGAATGAAGCAAAAGGTTCCTGGCAAGAGAGCTCCAATGTCTAAAGCCAGAGCCTCTTCTCAAGTACCTTTGGAATCTGAACCCAAAGAGGCTGATGCAGAAGGGAAGAAGAGGAAAGAGAGGGTCAAAAAGACCACTGCCAGAGTGCTTGGGAGATCCTCAATCATGAAAGACTCTGAAGATGAGGAAGAGGAAGAGGATGCAGCACCAGCACCCAAAGTTCAAAAGTTTATGGGAGATGCTATAAGGGCAGGGGTTGTTCCATCTAAGCCTAAGACTGCTCCTAAGGCTGCTGCTCCAGCTCCAAAGCCAAAACCAAAGAGGAGCACCAGGAGCATCCCTACTGAGGAAAAGAACAAGGCCCCAGTGCCTGAAGCTGAAATGGAAGAAGAAGATGATGAGTCACATGTCTTGAGGAAGTTGAAGCCAAAAATTCCAGATCACAATGATGCTCATCCAGTAGCTGAGAACATGAAGATAAGGAAGGATTCAAGATTGAGGCTATGGAGAGAGTCAGATCCATATGCCACCAGAAGGAGAACTGCTGTGGACTACAGGTTCCATACCAAAGAACAATAGGATTTCTATGAGACAGTGTTGCTTGACAAGAAACCAATAGTATGTGACATGAGATGGGTTGATTGGAAATTCATTGAGGAAAATGAGGATCACCTCCCTAGTGTATATGACAGCTTCAAGGCGTGTGGAATCGATGAGTTTGTGGCTCAGAAGCTCACAAAGTGGAATGATGAGCTCATCATGCAGTTCTACTCCACAGCTCATTTCTACCCACATGGAAGGATTGTCTGGATGTCTGAAGGCACTAGGTACCAGTCAACAGTAGCAGAATGGGCTCAGTTGATCAATGCCCCAGAAGAACAAGAAAATGACTTGGGATGTCTATGCCAAGAAGAAGAAGGATCACAACACCATGGCACACATGTACAAAGAGATCCCAGATGCTGCTCTTGAGACACACAAGTTTGGATCAGTACATTACCTTCTGCCAGGCTTGCCAACAATCAACTGGATCCTGAGGCACACTCTCTTGCCAAAGTGAGGTGATCACAAGATGATCAGAGGTCACTCCATCAACTTGCTGCACATTTTTGATGTTCCACAAAAGTTCAAGGTCATGAGTCTTATAGTTGAAACTATCAAGAGGACAACTGCTGACCAAAAGAGAAGCTGTGGGTATGCCCCACAGATCCAGGAGTTGATTAACTCCAAGATGGGCACTGGCACATACTTGTTGGACAAGGTTCACATGCCTATCTATCTAGAATTTGAGGACAACCAAGTGGTTATGAATGAGGATGAACCATCTTCTGTGCATGTTCAAGCAAAGAGGAAGAAGGCAAGGGTTGAGAAAGCTGCAAGGATGCCAACCATGGAAGAGGCATCTCAGTATCTTCTGAAGAGCAAGCAAGATCAGCTTGGCTACTTGATTGCATCCACTCTAAGGATTGAGAAAGGGCTGGCCACCCTAACTCAAAACCAGAAGAGCTTGGAAAGGATCGTGGAGCAGAAGTTCTATGACATGGATGTGAAGGTAACTGAGATCTAGTCTGTTATGGAGCAACTTCAGGATGATATGCAGGAGAGGAAGGGCAAGACAACCACTGATGCATTTGCCAGAGTGCCTAGAGCTCAGAGATCTGCTGCAATGCCTATTCCAGACACCAGAGCAACTTCATCTGCACCAGCTACAGCTTCTGTGCCACCAGCTCCAGCACCTACTCCATCAGCTCCATCTACATCGACTGAAGCTTTCGTTCTTGGAGTTATCCAGACACCATCACCTGAAGACCAAACCTGAGAGACGATTTAGTGCTATGCATTTTCTACGAACTTTTTGGTAACTTGTTGCCAAAGGGGGAGAAAAATGTATAGATCATAGGCTTCGAGAGAGAGCGTTGTTTTTTTATTCTCTCTTGCTTTGGTGGTTGAACTTTATTTGCTTGTTTGAGATACTTTCTGTCTCTGTGATACTTGGATGATCATGTGTGTTTGATCATATGCTACTTTAATGCTTGTTGGATGACATTATCATTTTATCTCTATATGATCATTCACTTTGCTTGGTGATGAGTGCATGTATTTAATTATTATCATTTTGAGCGCTCCACCAAGATGTATGTGACATGGAAGAGTAACCCATGAGCCTAACTCTCTGTGCATTTGCAGTCCAAAGCAAATCATAAACTATGCACAAATTTACGGGGAGCTCTTGCTTTTCACATACTTCTCAAAGTGACAATGTTTTTCATTCTTATTATCATTCGTCGAAGCTTTGATCTATATGTTGTCATCAATTACCAAAAAGGGGGAGAGTGAAAGTGCAACTATCCCTAGGTGGTTTTGGTAATTCCTAACAACATATAGCTCACTGAGCTAACATTATTCCAAGATTAATATTTCAGGAAAAGCTCAATAAATGGCATGTCATGGATGAGGAAAGTGGACCCCTCAAAATACTAAGGACAAAAAGATTGGCTCAAGCTCAAAGCTCAAGACTCTACATTTTATATTTTAGTGATCCAAGATCACATTGAGTCTATAGGAAAAGCCAATACTATCAAGGAGGGATGAGGTGTTGCTTGATGAGGTTCTTGCTTCATAGTGCTTAGTGATATGCTCCAAAACCCTCAACTACCTTCCCACATACACATATGACCTAAACCAAAAGTCAAACTCGGCCCCATCGATTCTTTCTATCCGGCGCCACCGAGTTCAGATGTCATAGCCACTGCCACAAACCCTAGGCAAATCGGTCTCACCGATAGGTATTTCGGTCACACCGAGATGGGTTGTAATCTCTCTATTTCCCTTCGTAACGTTTCGGTCCCACCGAGATTGCAGTGTAAACTCTCTGTTTTCCTTCGTAACGTTTCGGTCCTATCGATATGAGCGATCGGTCCCACCGGGTTTACCTGACCAACTCTCTGGTTAGCTTATTACCAAAATCGATCCCACCGAATTTGTGTAATCGGTCACACCGAGATTACGTTATGCCCTAACCCTAACCATTTTGGTCCTACCGAGTTGCATCTCAGTCCCACCGAAAATCCTAACGGTCACTAGGTTTGCTAAATTGGTCTGACCGAGTTTCTCAATTCGGTCTCACCGAGATTGGTAAATTGTGTGTAACAGTTAGTTTTTGTGTGGAGGCTATATATACCCCTCCACCCACTCTTCATTCGAGGAGAGAGCCATCAAAACATACCTACACTTCCAATACACATTTTCTGAAGAGAGAACCACCTACTCATGTGTTGAGGCCAAGATATTCCATTCCCACCATATGAATCTTGATCTCTAGCCTTCCCCAAGTTGCTTTCCACTCAAATCTTCTTTCCACCAAATTCATATCCTGTGAGAGAGAGTTGAGTGTTGGGGAGACTATCATTTGAAGCACAAGAGCAAGGAGTTCATCATCAACACACCATTTGTTACTTCTTGGAGAGTGGTGTCTCCTAGATTGGCTAGGTGTCACTTGGGAGCCTCCGACAAGATTGTGGAGTTGAACCAAGGAGTTTGTAAGGGCAAGGAGATGGCCTACTTCGTGAAGATCTACCGCTAATGAGGCAAGTCCTTCGTGGGCTATGGCCATGATGGGATAGACAAGGTTGCTTCTTCGTGGACCCTTTGTGGGTGGAGCCCTTCGTGGACTCATATATATAGGGAAGGGGAGGGGCTGCGCCCCCTCTAGGGTTCCCACCCCTAGGGGGGGCGGCAGCCCTAGATGGGGAACAAGGGTGGCGGCCAAGAGGGGATGGGAGAGGGAGGCGCAGCTAGATGGGCCCTAAGGCCCATCCCCTTTAGGGTTTGCCCCCTTCCCACCTCTTAGGCGCCATGGGCACTTGTGGGAGGCACACCAGCCCACTAAGGGGCTGGTCCCTCACCACTCTTGGCCCATGCAAGCCTCCGGGGTTGGTGGCCCCACTTGGTGGACCCCCGGGACCCTCCCGGTGGTCCCGGTACATTACCGATAAACCCCGAAACTCTTCCGGTGTCCAAAACAGGACTTCCCATATATAAATATTTACCTCTGGACCATTCCGGAACTCCTCGTGACGTCCGGGATCTCATCCGGGACTCCGAACAACATTCGGTAACCACATACAAACTTCCTTTATAACCCTAGCGTCATCGAACCTTAAGTGTGTAGACCCTACGGGTTCGGGAGACATGCAGACATGACCGAGACGTTCTCCGGTCAATAACCAACAGCGGGATCTGGATACCCATGTTGGCTCCCATATGTTCCACGATGATCTCATCGGATGAACCACGATGTCAAGGACTTAATTAATCCCGTATACAATTCCCTTTGTCTATCGGTACGATACTTGCCCGAGATTCGATCGTCGGTATCCCGATACCTTGTTCAATCTCGTTACCGGCAAGTCTCTTTACTCGTTCTGTAACACATCATCCTATGATCAACTCCTTGAACACATTGTGCACATTATGATGATGTCCTACCGAGTGGGCCCAGAGATACCTCTCCGCTTACACGGAGTGACAAATCCCAGTCTCGATTCGTGCCAACCCAACAGACACTTTCGGAGATACCCGTAGTGCACCTTTATAGCCACCCAGTTACGTTGTGAAGTTTGGCACACCCAAAGCATTCCTACGGTATCCGGGAGTTGCACAATCTCATGGTCTAAGGAAATGATACTTGACATTAGAAAAGCTTTAGCATACGAACTACATGATCTTGTGCTATGCTTAGGATTGGGTCTTGTCCATCACATCATTCTCCTAATGATGTGATCCTGTTATCAATGACATCCAATGTCCATGGTCAGGAAACTGTAACCATCTATTGATCAACGAGCTAGTCAACTAGAGGCTTACTAGGGACATGGTGTTGTCTATGTATCCACACATGTATCTGAGTTTCCTATGAATACAATTCTAGCATGGATAATAAACGATTATCATGAACAAGGAAATATAATAATAACTAATTTATTATTGCCTCTAGGGCATATTTCCAACAGTCTCCCACTTGCACTAGAGTCAATAATCTAGTTCACATCGCCATGTGATTAACACTCACAGGTCACATCGCCATGTGACAAACATCCAAGAGTTTACTAGTGTCATTAAACTAGTTCACATCATCATGTGATTAAGACTCAATGAGTTCTGGGTTAGATCATGTTGCTTGTGAGAGAGGTTTTAGTCAACGGGTCTGAACCTTTCAGATCCGTGTGTGCTTTACAAATATTTATGTCATCTCCTAGATGCAGCTACCACGTTCTATTTGGAGCTATTCCAAATAACTGTTCTACTATACGAATCCAGTTTACTACTCAGAATAATCTGGATTAGTGTCAAAGTTTGCATCGGTGTAACCCTTTACGACGAACTCTTTTACCACCTCCATAATCGAGAAAATTCCTTAGTCCACTAGTTACTAAGGATAACTTTGACCGCTGTCCTGTGATCCGTTCTTGGATCACTCTTGTACCCCTTGACTGACTCATGGCAAGGCACACTTCAGGTGCGGCACACAGCATAGCATACTGTAGAGCCTATGTCTTAAGCATAGGGGACGACCTTCGTCCTTTCTCTCTATTCTGCCGTGGTCGAGCTTTAAGTCTTAACTTCATACCTACAACTCAGGCAAGAACTCCTTCTTTGACTGATCCATCTTGAACACCTTCAAGATCATGTCAAGGTATGTGCTCATTTGAAAGTACCATTAAGCATTTTGATCTATCCTTATAGATCTTGATGCTCAATGCTCAAGCAGCTTAATCCAGGCTTTCCATTGAAAACACTTTCCAAATAACCCTATATGCTTTCCAGAAATTCTACGTCATTTCCGATCAACAATATGTTAAAACATATACTCATCAGAAATTCTATAGTGCTCCCACTCACTTCTTTGGAAATACAAGTTTCTCATAAACTTTGTATAAACCCAAAATCTTTGATCATCTCATCAAAGTGTACATTCCAACTCCGAGATGCTCACTCCAGTACTCAGAAGGATTGCTGGAGCTTTGCATCCTTATTAGCATCTTTTCAGGATTGACAAAACCTTTTGGTTGTATCACATACAACCTTTCCTCAAGAAAATCGTCGAGGAAACAATGTTTTGACATCCTATCTGCAAGATTTCATAAATAATGCAGTAATCGCTAATATAATTCCAACAGACTCTTAGCATCGCTACGAGTGAGAAAGTCTCACCGTAGTCAACTCCTTGAACTTGTCAGAAAAACATCTTAACGACAAGTTGAGCTTTCTTAATGGTGACATTTACCATCATTGTCCGTCTTCCTTTTAAAATCCATCTGCACTCAATAGCCTTACGACCATCGAGCCGTTCTGCCAAAGTCTACACTTTGTTTTCATACATGGATCCTCTCTCGGATTTTATGGCCTCAAGCCATTTATCGGAATCCAGGCCCACCATCGCTTCTCCATAGCTCGTAGGTTCATTGTTGTCTAGCAACATGACTTCCAAGATAGGATTACGTACCACTCTGAAGTAGTACGCATCCTTGTCATCCCACGAGGTTTGGGAGTGACTTGATCCGAAGTCTCATGATCAATATCATAAGCTTCCACTTCAATTGGTGTAGGTGCCACAGGAACAACTCTTTGTGCCCTGCTATACACTAGTTGAAGTGACGGTTCAATAACCTCATCAAGTCTCCACCATCCGCCCACTCAATTCTTTCGAGAGAAACTTTTCTCGAGAAAGGACCCGATTCTAGAAACAATTGCTTTCGGATCTGAGACAGGAGGTATACCCAACTGTTTTTGGGTTGTCCTATGAAGATGCATTTATCCGCTTTGGGTTCGAGCTTATCGGCCTGAAACTTTTCCACATAAGCGTCGCAGCCCCAAACTTTTAAGAAATGACAGCTTAGGTTTCTCTAAACCATAGTTCATACGGTGTCATCTCATCGGAATTACGTGGTGCCCTATTTAAAGTGAATGTGGTTGTCTCTAATGCTTAACCCATAAACTATTGTGGTAATTCGATAAGAGACATCATGGCATGCATCATATCCAATAGGGTGCAGTTATGATGTTCGGACACACCATCACACTATGGTGTTCCAGGCTGTATTAGTTGTGAAACGATTTCCACAATGTCTTAATTTTGTGCCAAACTCGTAATTCAGATATTCATCTCTATGATCATATCATAGATCTTTTATCCTCTTGTCACGACGATCTTTCAACTTCACACTGAAATTACTTGAACCTTTCAATAATTCAGACTCGTGATTCATCAAGTAAACGTACTCAACATCTACTCAAATCATCTGTGAAGAAAGAACATAACGATATCCACTACATGCCTCAGCACTCATTGGACTGCACACATCAAAATGTATTACTTCCAACAATTTGCTTTCTAGTTCCATTTTACTGAAACCGAGGCTTTCAGTCATCTTGCCCATGTGGTATGATTTGCATGTCTCAAGTGATTCAAAATCAAGTGAGTCCAAACGCTCCATTTGCATGGAGCTTCTTCATGCATATCTACCAATAGACATGGTTCGCATGCCTCAAACTTTTCAAAAATGAGTGAGTCCAAAGATCCATCAACATGGAGCCTCTTCATGCGTTTTATACCGTTATGACTTAAGTGGCAGTGCCACAAGTAGGTGGTACTATCATTACTATCTTATGGCATGAACATGTGTATCACTATGATCGAGATTCAATAAACCATTCATTTTAGGTGTAAGACCATTGAAGGTATTATTCAAATGAACAGAGTAACCATTATTCTCCTTAAATGAATAACCGTATTGCGATAGACATAATCCAATCATGTCTATGCTCAACACAAACACCAATCTCGATGGTAGAAGGAGCGTACGATATTTGATTATATCAACATTGGAAACACTTCCAACACATACCATCAGCTCACCTTTAGCTAGTCTCCGTTTATTCCGTAGCTTTTATTTCGAGTTACTAACACTTAGCAACCGAACCGGTATCTAATACCCTGGTGCTACTAGGAGTACTAGTAAAGTACACATTAACACAATGTATATCCAATATACTTCTATCGACCTTGCCAGCCTTCTCATCTACCAAGTATCTAGGGTAATACTGCTCCAGTGGCTGTTCCCCTTATTACAGAAGCACTTAGTCTCGGGTTTGGGTTCAACCTTGGGTTTCTTCACTAGAGCAGCAGCTGATTTGCCGTTTCATGAAGTATCCCTTCTTGCCCTTGCCCTTCTTGAAACTAGTGGTTTCACCAACCATCAACAATTGATGCTCCTTCTTGATTTCTACTTTTGTGGTGTCAAACATCGCGAATATCTCAAGGATCATCATATATGTCCCTGATATATTATAGTTCATCACGAAGCTCTAGCAGCTTGGTGGTAATGACTTCGGAGAAACATCACTATCTCATCTGGAAGATCAACTCCCACTTGATTCAAATGATTGTTGTACTCAGACAATCTGAGCACAAGCTCAACAATTGAGCTTTTCTCCCTTAGTTTGCAGGCTAAGAAAATCGTCGGAGGTCTTATACCTCTTGACGTGGGCACGAGCCTGAAATCCCAATTTCAGCCCTCAAAACATCTCATATGTTTCGCGACGTTTCATAATGTCTTAGGTGCCCCAACTCTAAACCATTTAACTGAACTATCACGTAGTTATCAAGACGTGTATGTCAGATGTTCGCAACATCCACAGACGACGTTCGAGGTTCAACACACTGACGGTGCATTAAGGACATAAGCCTTCTATGAAGCAATGAGGACAATTCTCAGTTTACGGACCTAGTCCGCATATTTGCTACTATCAACTTTCAACTAATTTTTCTCTAGGAACATATCTAAACAGTAGAACTGAAGCGTGAGCTACGATATAATTTGCAAAATCCTTTTGACTATGTTCAGGATAATTAAGTTCATCTTATGAACTCCCACTTAGATAGACATCCCTCTAGTCATCTAAGTGATTACATGATCCGAGTCAACTAGGCCGTGTCCGATCATCACGTGAGACGGACTAGCCAACGTCGGTGAACATCTTCATGTTGATCGTATCTTCTATACGACTCATGCTCGACCTTTCGGTCTTCTGTGTTCCGAGGCCATGTCTGTACATGCTAGGCTCGTCAAGTTAACCCTAAGTGTTTTGCTGTGTTCCAAGGCCATGTCTGTACATGCTAGGCTCGTCAACACCCGTTGTATGTGAACGTAAGGATCTATCACACCCGATCATCACGGCGTGCTTCGAAACGACGAACTGTAGCAACGGTGCACAGTTAGGGGAGAACACTTCTTGAAATTTTAATGAGGGATAATCTTATTTACTATCGTCGTTCTAAGTAAACAAGATGCATAAACATAATAAACATCACATGCAATTATATAGTAGTGACATGATATGGCCAATATCATATAGCTCCTTTGATCTCCATCTTGGGGCTCCATGATCATCTTGTCACCGGCATGACACCATGATCTCCATCATCGTGTCTTCTTGAAGTTGTCACGTCATCTATTACTTCTACTACTACAGCTAACGGTTAGCAATAAACTAAAGTAATTACATGACGTTTATGTTGACTCGCAGGTCATAAATAAATTAAGACAACTCCTATGGCTCCTGCCGGTTGTCATACTCATCGACATGCAAGTCGTGATTCCTATTACAAGAACATGATCAATCTCATACATCACATATATCATTCATCACATCCTTTGGCCATATCACATCACATAGCATACCCTGCAAAAACAAGTTAGACGTCCTCTAATTGTTGTTTGCATGTTTTACGTGGCTGCTATGGGTTTCTAGCAAGAACGTTTCTTACCTACGCAAAGACCACAACGTGATATGCCAATTGCTATTTACCCTTCATAAGGACCCTTTTCATCGAATCCGATCCGACTAAAGTAGGAGAGACAGACACCCGCTAGCCACCTTATGCAACTAGTGCATGTCAGTCGGTGGAACCTGTCTCACGTAAGAGTACGTGTAAGGTCGGTCCGGGCCGCTTCATCCCACGATGCCGCCGAATCAAGATAAGACTAGTAATGGCAAGCATATTGAACAAAATCAACGCCCACAACTACTTTGTGTTCTACTCGTGCATAGAATCTACGCAATAGACCTAGCTCTGATCCCACTGTTGGGTAACGTAGCATAAATTCAAAATTTTCCTACGTGTCACCAAGATCTATCTATGGAGAGACTAGCAACGAGGGGAAGGAGAGTGCATCTACATACCCTTGTAGATCGCTAAGCGGAAGCGTTCAAGTGAACGGGGTTGATGGAGTCGTACTCGTCGTGATTCAAATCACCGATGACCAAGTGCCGAACGGACGGCACCTCCGCGTTCAACACACGTACAGCCCGGTGACGTCTCCCACGCCTTGATCCAGCAAGGAGAGAGGGAGAGGTTGAGGAAGACTCCATCCAGCAGCAGCACAACGGCGTGGTGGTGATGGAGGAGCGTGGCAATCCTGCAGGGCTTCGCCAAGCACCACAGAAGAGGAGGGAGAGAGAGATGCAGGGCTGCACCAACAAGAGATCGAATCGCGTGTCTTATGGGCAGCCCTAGGCCTCAAATATAGGGAAGGGGAGGGGCTGCGCCCCCTCTAGGGTTCCCACCCCTAGGGGGGGGCAGCCCTAGATGGGGAACAAGGGTGGCGGCCAAGAGGGGATGGGAGAGGGAGGCGCAGCTAGATGGGCCCTAAGGCCCATCCCCTTTAGGGTTTGCCCCCTTCCCACCTCTTAGGCGCCATGGGCACTTGTGGGAGGCACACCAGCCCACTAAGGGGCTGGTCCCTCACCACTATTGGCCCATGCAAGCCTCCGGGGTTGGTGGCCCCACTTGGTGGACCCCCGGGACCCTCCCGGTGGTCCCGGTACATTACCGATAAACCCCGAAACTCTTCCGGTGTCCAAAACAGGACTTCCCATATATAAATCTTTACCTCCGGACCATTCTGGAACTCCTCGTGACGTCCGGGATCTCATCCGGGACTCCGAACAACATTCGGTAACCACATACAAACTTCCTTTATAACCCTAGCGTCATCGAACCTTAAGTGTGTAGACCCTACGGGTTCGGGAGACATGCAGACATGACCGAGACGTTCTCCGGTCAATAACCAACAGCAGGATCTGGATACCCATGTTGGCCCCCACATGTTCCACGATGATCTCATCGGATGAACCACTATGTCAAGGACTTAATTAATCCCGTATACAATTCCCTTTGTCTATCGGTACGATACTTGCCCGAGATTCGATCGTCGGTATCCCGATACCTTGTTCAATCTCGTTACCGGCAAGTCTCTTTACTCGTTCCGTAACACATCATCCCATGATCAACTCCTTGAACACATTGTGCACATTATGATGATGTCCTACCGAGTGGGCCCAGAGATACCTCTCCGCTTACACGGAGTGACAAATCCCAGTCTCGATTCGTGCCAACCCAACAGACACTTTCGGAGATACCTGTAATGTACCTTTATAGCCACCCAGTTACGTTGCGACGTTTGGCACACCCAAAGCATTCCTACGGTATCCGGGAGTTGCACAATCTCATGGTCTAAGGAAATGATACTTGACATTAGAAAAGATTTAGCATACGAACTACATGATCTTGTGCTATGCTTAGGATTGGGTCTTGTCCATCACATCATTCTCCTAATGATGTGATCCCGTTATCAATGACATCCAATGTCCATGGTCAGGAAACTGTAACCATCTATTGATCAACGAGCTAGTCAACTAGAGGCTTACTAGGGACATGGTGTTGTCTATGTATCCACACATGTATCTGAGTTTCCTATCAATACAATTCTAGCATGGATAATAAACGATTATCATGACCAAGGAAATATAATAATAACTAATTTATTATTGCCTCTAGGGCATATTTCCAGCAGTTTTACCCAGGTTCGGGCCCTCTTGATGGAGGTAAAACTCGACGTCCTGCTTGATTAATATTGATGATATGGGTAGTACAAGAGTAGATCTACCACGAGATCAGAGAGGCTAAACCCTAGAAGCTAGCCTATGGCATGATTGTTGTTCTATATGTTGTCCTACGGACTAAAACCCTCCGGTTTATATAGACACGGAGAGGGTTAGGGTTACACAAAGTCGGTTACAATGGTTGGAGATCTACATATCCGTATCGCCAAGCTTGCCTTCCACGCCAAGGAAAGTCCCTTCCAGACACGGGACGAAGTCTTCAATCTTGTATCTTCATAGTCCAGGAGTCCGGCTGAAGGTATAGTCCGGCCATCCGGACACCCCCTAATCCAGGACTCCCTCAGTAGCCCCTGAACCAGGCTTCAATGACGACGAGTCCGGCACGCAGATTGTCTTCGGCATTGCAAGGCGGGTTCCTCCTCCAAGTACTTCATAGAAGATTTTGAACACAAAGATAGTGTCCGGCTCTGCAAAATAAGTTTCCACGTATGTCCATAGAGAGAATAATATTTACACAATTCTAATCTGCTGACGTATTCTGTAGTGTGACGCACCACGGCCAGGCCTTTATTCGAATCGTTTTATTATCCCACCTCAGCGCGTCATGCGAGGCGGTTTCCTTGGCACGTCTTGTTAAAGCAGAGATCGTGTCCCCTTATTCCGTGATTCTCATCAATACGGGCGTGGGTAACCCAACCGCTTCTAGGACTCCTAGACTATAGGCAAGTCCAAACGGCCATGGAGAGGATGCTTGATATTCACCCTCTTTATAAAGGGACAAGGCTTTTATTTTTCCCCTCCCGTGCTCAATCGAATCCTTCCCCCACCTCAAGCTCAGACACCCAAAGTTCAGGTCAGGTGCTCCATACCTTCAATCATGTCCGGATCTAGCCTTCAAGGCCGATGGGTGCCTTCCTCCGTCACGGAAGAAGACATCAAAAAGTTGAGGGAGGCCAGATATCTGACCGCCGAGGTTTTGCATCGGCTGCCTGCCCGAGGGCAGGCCGTCCCCTCCCCCGAACCCAATGAGAACGTCGTGTTCGTCTCCCACTTCCTCCGAGGTCTAGGCCTTGCTCTGGATCCTTTCGTCAGGGGTTTGATGTTTTATTACGGGCTAGATTTCCATGATCTAGCTCCGGACTCCTTTCTTCATATTACGACATTTATTGTCGCGTGTGAGGCCTTCCTCCGGGTTACCCCTCACTTTGGCCTGTGGCTCAAGACCTTTGAAGTAAAGCCGAAGATGATCGAGGGGCAACATGCAGCGTGTGGAGGTGCCTCAATATGCAAGATGATGGGAGCTCCATGGCCCAAAGGTTCCATTCCAGAGGTGTCTGAATTGTGGCAACAGGAGTGGTTCTACATCATGGCTCCTAGAAGTGCCAAGTGGGCGGCCGCCCCTGTTTTCCGCTCGGGCCCTCCAGCACAACTGATGTCATGGATCAGCAGAGGTCTGAGCTGGGATCCAGCCAAGGACGTGCCTATACTGCAAAGCCGCATTCGAGATCTCTTCAATGGAGATTTTAGTTTGGTTGCGGTAATACAAGTTATGCTGGTTCGTCAAGTCTAGCCTTGCAAACGCCGGCCCCTTCTCTTGTGGGAGTCCAATCCCGAGGGACTGCGTGTCATTCAAAATTTCCTCGGCATGACGCATGAGGAGATGTACAAGTCATTCTTCGGACCTCGGGTAGAGTGTCCGGAAATCACCGAGGACGTGGGCCTGAGCAGTAACCGCGCCGCCGAACAGGTAAGGAATCTTCCGGCCAAACATACTATCTCTTATTTGTTACAAAGTTATTTCTGAGAGTTTGCTTTTTGACCAGGACTGGCTGACAAAGGCGAAGTTGATTCGATGTTCAGCTCCCCTCCCTGAGGGTTTGGACAATCCGGTATTGGAAAAGATGCTCCAGGTCGCACCTTGCCCGGAGCCCTTGAAGGAAGATACTGGGGAGGATAATATGGGCGGACGCGGGCCCCCAACGCTGCCCATTCTAACCGAGGGAGCCAGCGCCCCCATGAAGGAAGACGACCGGAGGAGGAAAAGGACTGTGCCCAGGGATTCGGAAGCCGAAGCATCCAAACGGGAGAAGTCTCCCAAAGAGGGTCCTACCTTGGGGGGTGCTTTTGCCGCACACAGTCCGCGGGGGGATCAATTCTCCAGCGAGTCGTAAGTGACCTGAAATACTTTAATAGTACAAGTATGCCATCCTTTTGTTCTGAGAAAATAACCACCGCATATATCTTTGTAGTTCAGGCCTTAGCCCTTCTCAAATGAGCTCGTCTTCGGGGGATCTTCTTCCAGAGATGATGGAGAGCGAAACGCCTCCTCCGGACTCCTCCGCTCCGGAAGTGGGCGACCCCGAAGTGTCGTCGCGGAGGGCCTCTCCGAGTCCGGTGAGGCCAGAATATAATCCCATTGACCCCCGAAGCTCCCAGTGTCCGGCTCTCGAAGAGAGCGGACGAAAGAGTCTGGCACCGTCTGGTGTGCGATCGGATGTTCTGAGGGAGTTGGTGGGGCGAGCGGCCATCTCAAATGAACACCGTGTGCTGATGAATACGGTGATGGAGAGAATCTCGTCCGCCGAAAGCGGATTGCATGAAGCTTTTATGAGTCTACTAACAAGCTTTGAGGTACGTAAAATAATGTATGATAGTCCTGCACATGCTAGGTGTGCCCTGTGTAGATAGTAGCCCCTGAGACTCTGGTTGTCGTCGGAAACGACGACGAATAGAGGATCATATTCCCAAGTAAGAACCATACTGCCTCTATGTGCAGGTGATGGAAGCTCCGGTGGCTAGCCGGACTAGCGAGTTTGCCCATTTAAAACGGCAGTTGGATGCGGCAGACGCCAACATCGAGCTTGTTAACAAAAGGCTTGACGAGGCACAGGGTAAGTGTCATTATCTGGTAAACGCCACATAGTAAGAGCAGCATGATGCCAGCGTCTTTAATATGTTGTGACTGCAGATGGAGTTGCCACTGTTGAAGCCTTGCGGGCAGAACTTGCCCGAGCCAAGGAACAAGCGAGGTTTAGTAATGCGGCTACTTTGAAGGCGACCGAAGAGTTGAAGGCCGAGAAGGCCGCGCATGGCGAGAGCCGAGATAAGATGGCCAAGATGGCCATAGAATTAAAAGCCGCCGCCGACTATTGCCGGGTTCTTGAAAAGGAAAACCTAGCGAAGGCATCGGACCTTGAGAAGGCTGTTGCGACGAGAAAAGACATCCGCTCTGCTATGAGGGCGAAGAAGGAGGAGCTGCGGGAAGCCGGGGATATTGTAGCTAGGAAATCCTTTATGTTGCGGAGGAAGTTCGGAGATCCACGGTATGCCTCTCTGGATCGGCTGTGGAGTTCAGAGGATGTGTATATGGATTTGGCGGCGAGCGCTGCCGATGCGGCCAAGTACTTCCAGGGTCAGACGGACCGTGAAGTGGACCAGCTGTTTTGGACACAATTCCATTCTCCCAAGCGTCCGCTTTCATTGACTGACCAATTAGCCGAATGGGCCGAACTGAATAGGTTGTCCGGACTCGCCATGAGGTCTGTTGTGGATCAGCTATGGCTGGAAAGGCCAAAACCGAACAACTATTTCAGCTTGGTGCAGCAGTTCCTTGACGCGGTGTCGCGCATTAATGCGATGAAGAGGTCGGCGTGCATAGAGGGCTCATGGATGGCCTTTGCCCGTGTTAAAGCATACTGGGCGGAGATGGATGCTACCACTGTTGCAGCGCGGGATTCGGCCATAGGCCGAATGGCTGCTGAGCACTATTTTGAAGAAGTTCTTGAGGGTGCTCGTTTGATAGAGACCCAGTGCTCAAAAAATATTATGTTTGAGTGACATGTAATCTCATTGTAAGCAAAATGCTTTTATAAATTTTTATAAGGCTATTTTTATACTTTTGCCTGAAAGTAATATGATGCCTCATGGGCGGCTGTTTTATGTATACATGTGTATAACCTAAAAGATTGCAGCCGTCGGCTTCAACCCCCACGCATATAATGCGGAGGTGCTCGCAAAAAACACGCGTTCACACTTAACCCAACGTCTTGGTCCTATTAAGGAGGTGATAGCGGAGCGAGCGAGGCAACCGTACTATAATGCTTTAGCACTTTCACTTAGCCACAGGAGTTTGACAGTGGGGCTACTAGATAGCCCCTGGTGGCTCCGCACTCTCCCGATCCCGGGGTGCGTACAAGCCTGGCCGGAAAACGGCCCTTCATTAAGGCGGAGGAATTCTAACATTCCAACAGGTCATCGAGTGGTTGACCAGTCTCACGCTATATCATGACAGTCAGTTTTCGGCTTTCTCTACTGAGGTGCTTGTCCGGATGAACCAGGGCACAATCGCAGTAGTTCTCCTGGTGCTACCTTAGCCGGTAAAGCGGAACGTAAGGTACCAAAACACAGGAGCTGGGCAAACCCAACATTTGACCAAAGACAATGATTCGGAGCTGATGCATACAGGGCCAAACTCGTGACGCCGAACACTCCCTAAGGTATTCGGTCTTTGTGGTATAAACCGGGCCTAAATAATGGCCTTTGTAAGAAGCCCCTTGTGTCCAGGTACGTGCATTGTTCTAGCATGGAACGAAGCCATGTGGAAAGTTAAATGCTTGCGACGGAATTTATCGGGGGAGCCGAATATAACTTGTAGTAGGAGGGAGCCCGTACAACGAGCCCCTGGACCTGGCGTTACTCCTTTAAAGGTAGTATTGCTATGGCGAATGTTTGTTGGGTCTAACCCCATCCCATAGATTGTATCCTGATATATTAGGTTTAGATTGCTGCCATCGTCCATCAAGACTCGTGTGAAGTGATATCCGCCAATTACTGGGTCTAATACCAGGGCAGCCCATCCTGCGTGTCGGATACTTGCTGAGTAATCGCGATGGTCAAAAGTGATCGGTTGAGACCAGTGGCAGGACTTCGCGGTGACTGGCACTTGGGTATATTTTCCTGGAGTGCCGCATTGTTTTTTCCCTTGATCACGTGTAACACGTTTACTATTTTGACTTCTGGTGGAAATTTCTTTTGTTCCCCAGTGTCTTGCTTGGGAGGCTCGTCCTCGTCTTCACTTGGTGTATCCTCCCCCTTGTGTACGGCGTTGAGCTTGCCGGACTGCTTGAAGACCCAACATTCTCTATGGGTATGATTAGCAGGTTTACCAGGGGTACTATGGATCTGACATACTTGGTACAGAATTTTGTTGAGGCTGGACAGTTCATCCCTGGTGCCTTTAGAGGGCGGCTTTTGCTGACCTGGCCGAGAGCTTTTGAATCCGGCGTTTACTGCCGTGCCCTTCGTGTTGTCTTCTTTATTCCGGCAATTGTTATTGCTGTTGCACCATGATTTCCCATTTCCATCTCTAATTTCAGATGTACTGGGGTCGCTGGTGCTGCATCTGGCTAGCCAGCTGTCCTCACCCGTGCAGAAGCGGGTCATGAGGCTTGTTAATGCGGCCATCGTTCTCGGCTTATTTTGGCCGAGGTGTCTGGCGAGCCATTCGTCACGGACGCTATGCTTAAAAGCTGCCAAGGCTTCAGCGTCTGGACAGTCGACAATCTGGTTCTTTTTAGTAAGAAACCTGTTCCAAAGCTTTCGGGCTGACTCTCCAGGCTGTTGAGTTATATGACTCAAATCGTCCGCATCCGGAGGTCGGACATAAGTCCCTTGAAAATTTGCCCGAAAGGCGTCTTCAAGCTCTTCCCAACTTCCAATGGAGCTTTCGGAGAGGCCTTTAAGCCAGTGACGAGCTGGCCCTTTGAGCTTGAGGGGTAAGTACTTGATGGCGTGGAGATCATCTCCTCGAGCCATATGGATATGAAGGATGTAGTCCTCAATCCAGACCCCAGGGTCTGTTGTTCCGTCGTATGTCTCAATGTTTACGGGTTTGAATCCCTCCGGAAATTCATGGTCCAGCACCTCATCGGTGAAACATAAGAGGTGTGCGGCACCCCTGTAGCTGGGTGTACCACGTTGTTCGGATGTTTGTTGTGTTGCATTGTATGATGGGGCGCGCTTGCGTGGTCCATAGATGGATCTTGCTGCGCCGTCCTTTGGGTGCGAGCCCTCGCATGGGTTGCGTGTTGTATTGTGAGTGGCGTTGTATGCCGCTCTGTGTTGGTAGAGGGGTCGTTTATCCGGCCAGGTGGCTGCTTTGATATTTGGTTGTGGGGGGGTCTGAGGCCTCCTCATCGAATTCAGGTAGTAGCTTCCGCTTTGGGTAGCTCTTGGAGGGGCGATTGTCGCCGTACCTCGCTGCTGTGTTGAGTATTTTACTCCATCTGATTTGGAGTGTGTCTTGCGCAGCCTTGAGCCTTTGCTTCTGCTTTTTAAGACTCCTCGCGGTGGCAACAAGCCTTTTACGGGCATTCTGCTGCTCCAGGTGGCTGTCCGGCGTTATGTCGTCCGGACCATTATCCTTGATAGAATTTGTTTGTTTGGTTTGATTATCCGGATTGCCGCTGTCCGGCAGCGATTCGCCCTACTCCAGCGCTGGGTCTGTGTGATCGTTATTTCTATCGAGGCGGGATTTGGGGCGGCGCTTGCGTCACCGCTTTGACTGCTTCTCGAGGGAACAAGCCTTCGATGCGTCCTTCCGCTCCTCGTCGTCATCTTTTGGTGTGTCCACCATGTATACGTCATATGACGAGGTGGCTTTCCAGGGCCCAATAGGCGCTGGTTCTTCATCGTCTCCTTCATCGGCGTCCATACCGTCGATGTCTTCAGAGTCGAAGTCGAGCATGTCGGTTAAATCGTCGATAGTGGCTACAAAGTGGGTGGTGGATGGGCTTTGAATTTCTTCATCATCCGTATCCCGACCTTGCTGACCGTAGTCCGGCCAGGGCTCTCCTGATAAAGAGAGAGACTTTAGTGTCTTCAGAATATCACCGAAAGGCGAGTGCTGAAAGATGTCCGCGGCAGTAAACTCCATGATCGGCGCCCAATCGGATTCGATCGGCAGGGGCGCGGAGGGTTCAGAGTCCGGAGAGGAGTCCGGCTCCTTGGAGTCACGGGTCTCGCGGAGTGCGGGGCTGGTGTTTGGCTCGATCACCATTGGGATCGCAGCCCCCGAGGCGGCGTCCAACCACCCATCCTCGATCGGCGCAGTTGGCTCCGAATTAAGGGTCGAAGCCGATGCGGGTGCGGCCTTCAGGGCACTGTTCGGCGGCAGAGCTAGATCATGCTCGTCGTGACAGTGCGGCGCGCTCGGCAGTGGCTCGAATCTGTCAAGGATCAAGTCCCCGCGGATGTCAGCCGTGTAGTTTAAACTTCCAAATCTGACCTGACGGCCAGGGGCATAGCTTTCGATCTGCTCCAGATGGCCAAGTGAATTGGCCCGCAGTGCAAAGCCGCCGAAGACGAAGATCTGTCCGGGGAGGAAGGTCTCACCCTGGACTGCATCGCTATTGATGATCGTAGGAGCCATCAAGCCTAACGGCGACGACATAGAGGAACTCTCAATGAAAGCACCAATGTCGGTGTCAAAACCGGCGGATCTCGGGTAGGGGGTCCCGAACTGTGCGTCTAGGCCGGATGGTAACAGGAGGCAAGGGACACGAAGTTTTACCTAGGTTTGGGCCCTCTTGATGGAGGTAAAACCCTACGTCCTGCTTGATTAATATTGATGATATGGGTAGTACAAGAGTAGATCTACCACGAGATCAGAGAGGCTAAACCCTAGAAGCTAGCCTATGGTATGATTGTTGTTCTATATGTTGTCCTACGGACTAAAACCCTCTGGTTTATATAGACACCGGAGAGGGTTAGGGTTACACAAAGTCGTTTACAATGGTAGGAGATCTACATATCCGTATCGCCAAGCTTGCCTTCCACGCCAAGGAAAGTCCCTTCCGGACACGGGACGAAGTCTTCAATCTTGTATCTTCATAGTCCAGGAGTCCGGCTGAAGGTATAGTCCGGCCATCCGGACACCCCCTAATCCAGGACTCCCTCAACCACCTATCGGAACCATGACAAAAACATCTGTGTCTCCAATTGCGTTTGAATTCTCCAAACCCTTCCCTTTACATTCTTGCAAGTTGTATGCTTTACTCTCCGCTGCTCATAGACTCTTTGCATGCTTGCTTGAATTGTGTTAAGATTGCTTGACTTGTGCTAAGATAGCTAAAATCTGCCAAAGACTAAAATTGGGAAAAGGATAGATTTTTAATTGGTCAATTAGTCTAATCACCCCCCCCCTCTAGACATACTTTCGATCCTACAACAAGACCCAACAATCAATGGTCATCAAGACAGGGCCTCTTTTTGGAAAAATAATAATCAACCATGATATAATTTATTATTATTATTAAAAAAGGAAGGCCTCCGGCCTCTGCATCTAGACGATGCATGTAGCCATTTTATTAATTGTTCACACGAGACCTTACAAAGTAATACAACAGTAAGACTAAAACCACCGTCTAGGTAATATGTGTCGCTACTCCTATTCAATTGATGAAGGGATGCTGATAGTCCGGGCCTAATATCAAACAGACCTCGCAGCCAAACCTATCATCTAAGACTTGAGGTCTCATCTAGAACGTCTACCGGGTATGGTGCACCCACCTGTCCGGCGTACTCCTCAACCAGGATGATGCCACGTGGACCGGGCATCTTGAGTGTGAGGGAGGCGTAGTGTGGTATTGCATTAAAGCGAGCGAAAGCTTCGCGTCCGAACAGTGCTTGATAGCCAATTTGGAACGGAGCGATGTGGAAGGTTAAATGCTCGCGACAGAAGTTATCAGTGGAGCCGAATATAACTTGTAGTAGGAGGGAGCCCGTACAACGAGCCACTGGGCCTGGCGTTACTCCTTTAAAGGTAGTATTGCTATGGCGAATGTTTGTTGGGTCTAACCCCATCCCGCGGATTGTATCCTGATATATTAGGTTTAGATTGCTACCACCGTCCATCAAGACTCGTGTGAAGTGATATCCGCCAATTACTGGGTCTAATACCAGGGCAGCCCATCCTGCGTGTCGGATACTTGCTGAGTAATCGCGATGGTTGAAAGTGATCGGTTGAGACGACCAGTGGCAGGACTTCGCGCTGACTGGCACTTGGGTATATTTTCCTGGGAGTGTCGCGTTGTTTTTTCCCTTGATCACGTGTAACACGTTTACTGTTTTGACTTCTGGTGGAAATTTCTTTTGTTCCCCAGTGTCTTGCTTGGGAGGCTCGTCCTCGTCTTCACTTGGTGTATCCTCCCCCTTGTGTACGGCGTTGAGCTTGCCGGACTGCTTGAAGACCCAACATTCTCTGTGGGTATGATTAGCAGGTTTACCAGGGGTACTATGGATCTGACATACTTGGTCCAGAATTTTGTTGAGACTGGACAGTTCATCCCTGGTGCCTTTAGAGGGCGGCTTTTGCTGACCTGGCCGAGAGCTTTTGAATCCGGCGTTTACTGCCGTGCCCTTCATGCTGTCTTCTTTATTCCGGCATTTGTTATTGCTGTTGCGCCGTGATTTCCCATTTCCATCTCCAACTTCAGATGTACTGGGGTCGCTGGTGCTGCATCTGGCTAGCCAGCTGTCCTCACCCGCGCAGAAGCGGGTCATGAGGCTTGTTAATGCGGCCATCGTTCTCGGCTTATTTTGGCCAAGGTGTCTGGCGAGCCATTCGTCACGGACGCTATGCTTAAAAGCTGCCAAGGCTTCGGCGTCCGGACAGTCGACAATCTGGTTCTTTTTAGTAAGAAACCTGTTCCAAAGCTTTCGGGCTGACTCTCCGGCTGTTGAGTTATATGACTCAAATCATCTGCATCCGGAGGTCGGACATAAGTCCCTTGAAAATTTGCCCGAAAGGCGTCTTCAAGCTCTTCCCAACTTCCAATGGAGCTTTCGGAGAGGCCTTTAAGCCAGTGACGAGCTGGCCCTTTGAGCTTGAGGGGTAAGTACTTGATGGCGTGGAGATCATCTCCTCGAGCCATATGGATATGAAGGATGTAGTCCTCAATCCAGACCCCAGGGTCTGTTGTTCCGTCGTATGTCTCAATGTTTACGGGTTTGAATCCCTCCGGAAATTCATGGTCCAGCACCTCATCGGTGAAACATAAGAGGTGTGCGGCACCCCTGTAGCTGGGTGTACCACGTTGTTCGGATGTTTGTTGTGTTGCATTGTATGATGGGGCGCGCTTGCGTGGTCCATAGATGGATCTTGCTGCGCCGTCCTTTGGGTGCGAGCCCTCGCATGGGTTGCGTGTTGTATTGTGAGTGGCGTTGTATGCCGCTCTGTGTTGGTAGAGGGGTCGTTTATCCGGCCAGGTGGCTGCTTTGATATTTGGTTGTGGGGGGGTCTGAGGCCTCCTCATCGAATTCAGGTAGTAGCTTCCGCTTTGGGTAGCTCTTGGAGGGGCGATTGTCGCCGTACCTCGCTGCTGTGTTGAGTATTTTACTCCATCTGATTTGGAGTGTGTCTTGCACAGCCTTGAGCCTTTGCTTCTGTTGTTTAAGACTCCTCGCGGTGGCAACAAGCCTTTTACGGGCATTCTGCTGCTCCGGGTGCCTGTCCGACGTTATGTCGTCCGGACCATTATCCTTGATAGAATTTGTTTGTTCGGTTTGATTATCCGGATTGCCGCTGTCCGGCAGCGGTTCGCCCTGCTCCAGCGCTAGGTTTGTGTGATTGTTATTTCTGTCGAGGCGGGATTTGGGGCGGCGCTTGCGTCGCCGCTTTGACTGCTTCTCGAGGGAACAAGCCTTCGGTGCGTCCTTCCGCTCCTCGTCGTCATCTTTTGGTGTGTCCACCATGTATACGTCATATGACGAGGTGGCTTTCCAGGGTCCAATAGGCGCTGGTTTTTCATCGTCTCCTTCATTGGCGTCCATACCGTCGATGTCTTCAGAGTCGAAGTCGAGCATGTCGGTTAAATCGTCGAAAGTGGCTACAAAGTGGGTGGTGGGTGGGCTTTGAATTTCTTCATCATCCGTATCCCGACCTTGCTGACCGTAGTCCGGCCAGGGCTCTCCTGATAAAGAGAGAGACTTTAGTGTCTTCAGAATATCGCCGAAAGGCGAGTGCTGAAAGATGTCTGCGGCAGTAAACTCCATGATCGGCGCCCAATCGGATTCGATCGGCAGGGGCGCGGAGGGTTCAGAGTCCGGAGAGGAGTCCGGCTCCTTGGAGTCACGGGTCTCGCGGAGTGCGGGGCTGGTGTTTGGCTCGATCACCATTGGGATCACAGCCCCCGAGGCGGCGTCCAACCACCCATCCTCGATCGGCGCAGTTGGCTCCGAATTAAGGGTCGAAGCCGATGCGGGTGCGGCCTTCAGGGCACTGTTCGGCGGCAGAGCTAGATCATGCTCGTCGTGACAGTGCGGCGCGCTCGGCAGTGGCTCGAATCTGTCAAGGATCAAGTCCCCGCGGATGTCAGCCGTGTAGTTTAAACTTCCAAATCTGACCTGACGGCCAGGGGCATAGCTTTCGATCTGCTCCAGATGGCCAAGTGAATTGGCCCGCAGTGCGAAGCCGCCGAAGACGAAGATCTGTCCAGGGAGGAAGGTCTCACCCTAGAATGCATCGCTATTGATGATCGTAGGAGCCATCAAGCCTAACGGCGACGACACAGAGGAACTCTCAATGAAAGCACCAATGTCGGTGTCAAAACCGGCGGATCTCGGGTAGGGGGTCCCGAACTGTGCGTCTAGGCCGGATGGTAACAGGAGGCAAGGGACACGAAGTTTTACCCAGGTTCAGGCCCTCTTGATGGAGGTAAAACCCTACGTCCTGCTTGATTAATATTGATGATATGGGTAGTACAAGAGTAGATCTACCACGAGATCGGAGAGGCTAAACCCTAGAAGCTAGCCTATGGTATGATTGTTGTTCTATATGTTGTCCTACGGACTAAAACCCTCCGGTCTATATAGACACTGGAGAGGGTTAGGGTTACACAAAGTCGGTTACAATGGTAGGAGATCTACATATCCGTATCGCCAAGCTTGCCTTCCACGCCAAGGAAAGTCCCTTCTGGACACGGGACGAAGTCTTCAATCTTGTATCTTCATAGTCCAGGAGTCCGGCTGAAGGTATAGTCCGGCCATCTGGACACCCCCTAATCCAGGACTCCCTCAACCACCTATCGGAACCACGACAAAAACATCTGTGTCTCCAATTGCGTTTGAATTCTCCAAACTCTTCCCTTTACATTCTTGCAAGTTGTATGCTTTACTCTCCGCTGCTCATAGACTCTTTGCATGCTTGCTTGAATTGTGTTAAGATTGCTTGACTTGTGCTAAGATAGCTAAAATCTGCCAAAGACTAAAATTGGGAAAAGGATAGATTTTTAATTTGTCAAGTAGTCTAATCACCCCCCCCCCTCTAGACATACTTTCGATCCTACAACAAGACCCAACAATCAATGGTCATCAAGACAGGGTCTCTTTTTGGAAAAATAATAATCAACCATGATATAATTTATTATTATTATTAAAAAAGGAAGGCCTCCGGCCTCTGCATCTAGACGATGCATGTAGCCATTTTATTAATTGTTCACACAAGACCTTACAAAGTAATACAACAGTAAGACTAACACCACCGTCTAGGTAATATGTGTCGCTACTCCTATTCAATTGATGAAGGGATACTGATAGTCCGGGCCTAATATCAAACAGACCTCGCAGCCAAACCTATCATCTAAGACCTGAGGTCTCATCTAGAACGTCTGTCGGGTATGGGGCACCCACCTGTCCGGCGTACTCCTCAACCAGGATGCCTGTCGGGTATGAGGCCGCCGCAGCCACCTGCCACCAATCCATCTTCAGAACTGTACTGCTGCATCTACCTTGCCCGGTCTAGCTGCCGTCGACGACACCACGACGCCATACCGCGTCACCCTCCTGCGCGAGTCCATCTCCACGCATTGGACGTCGAGTCACCACAGCGCCATGCCGCCGAGATCCGCCGCAATCAATGAGTGAGATGAAGCACCGCTCCACCAAAGAATCCATCCTCTGGTCCCTTGATCACGTGTGTATCTCCAAGAATGACGCCCCAAAGAGAGGAATGGCACTAGAGCACCGCCGTCATCCGATCATCCGATCTAGGATTTCCCCCGGAGGTAGCAGAGAGTGGCCTTAAACTTCTCCACGGCGATGCCTTCAAGAAGGGAACGATGCAGATTGTGCCGCCACCGCCGGCCTTAGCAGTAGCCGAAAGCAAGTTTTCATCCAGATCTGTTCGAAGGAATCCAACTCTCGTGCGCGGCTGCCGCCACCACCAGGCTAAGCTCCCGCCACCGCTGGCACCTCCATGATGCTCAGAGACCGCGAGACTCGCCGCCACCACGCCTGGGCCGTCGGCCACCGCTGCCAACACCAACCCCCACCATCCACCGGATCTGGGAAAGGATCCCAGATCCACATCCCCCGCCACCCACCACCACAGAGGGGAGGAGGCGGCGCCAGCGAAGGATGCCGAGAGGGGGAGAAGGAGCCGAGGCAGGACCGGGCCGACGCCCGGCGCCACCAAGCAGAGGGGAACGCCCTGCAGAGTCTCTAACTGTGTGTGGGAGAGAGTCCCCCCCCCCCCCCCCCCGCGCCGCCAACGCCACACGGCCTTTGGCCGGCGACGCCCCAGGCGGCGGTGAGGGAGGCGAAAGGGGCGACGGGGGCGGCGGTAGGGTTTTCCTCCAGGGGGCGCCCGCAGGAGCGCCTCGGGGAGGAAGGGATAATAGTCTGTCAACAATAATAGCCACGAACAGTCGGTCATGCAGACGATCATTAATAACATTTATATCAGCCCGTTACAATACCCCTTCCTGGCGCACTGTTTATAAGTCGAGTAGGGCAATGGACTGAGGGTTGAACTCTCATATTGTAACCTATGTCAAGAGCAAAAACACAACATTGAAGTAAGGTATTACCTCCCGCTGAGGGCCTAAACCTGTATAATCCCTTGAGCGTACTCTTATCCGCACCGATCGGTAGATATGATTGTATCTACATTATAGCCCCGTAGTATTGTCAGGACTATATGCATGACAAAGAATATATGTACTTATGATTTCTTACAAACGATTTGTCATCCTCTTTGGAGAAGTATCTACGTGGTGTCAGGAGGGAAACCAGTTCATTCTTTGAATCCTTGCAAGACATGATTATAGAGCTGGCCTAAACAGAAAAATCGCTGTATATACTTGCTAACTGACATGTAATTTTGTCACGACAGCAGCTGGGCAACCGTGGAACCAGCCCGACGAGACTGAAGCTTCTTGAGGTACTCCACCGCCGTGTCAACGTCCGGCACCACCTCCTTGGCCGTATCAGTCTCCCCAAACCGCTCCACCCACGCGGCCAAGAGCGGAGCCCTGCCGACCTCAACGACCACGACGCCGAACATCTTCCGCAGCACCTCGAACCAGAGCAACTGCGAGCCGACGACGAGATCTAGGTACCCGACGGAGTCGCCGGCGAAGAAGGCCTCACCGTTCGAGCACGTCCCGAACGCCTCCTCCAACTGGCCGATAGCCGCGAGCGTGTCGCCGACCTTCTCCGCCCTCTCCTCCTCCGTCGCCGCCCACATGATGCCTACCCACGCCGGCAAGAGCTGCAAGACACCACCACGGCCATGAAACCCGGCTCAAGCTCAAAACACCACGGCAGGAAAAGTTGGGGCAACAACACACGCGCGAGCACCTTGCTGTCGGCGTAGGCGGCCCAGAAGCGAGCGGCGGCGCGGTCGTAGGGGTCGGCGGGGAGGATCGAGGGGCCCGCGGCCGCCCAGGCCTCGTCGACGTACTGCACGATGGCCAGCGACTCGCAGACGGGTCTGCCGTCGTGGATGAGCACCGGGACCTTCATGTGCACCGGGTTGGACTTGCGGAGGAGCTCGCCCTTGGTGAACAGGTCCTGCTCCACGTACTCGTAGCCGACGCCTTTCATCTGCAGCGCCATGCGTACACGGATCACGAACGGGCTCACCGTCAAGCCGAGCAGCTTCAGACCTCCTTCGGCTGCCATTGTTTCGTTCGCCGTCTTTTTTTTTCTCCCCTGCTCTATCAGTGCAACACTGATAGACGCCGTATTCTTCACATTTGTTTGTATACCTCCGTGCGTCATCAGTGACGCGGTTGGCAGTCAAAGTACACTAGTTAGTCCACCTTTTTTCCATGAGATGACGGTGACATATTGTTTACGCTCAGCATTTCGGTGCACCTCGAGATTCTTCTCGCACGCGTGGATGGCTTGGCTCTGCAGCTTGTTGCCGGCCCTGTCGGTTTGTCCATAGAAACACAGGGTGAGAACAATGGCTAATCGCAGATGTGAAGCTGGTTAGCGACGGGTGGTGAGTCCGTTCGCAGAAGAAAAGTGAAAATTAGTGACATGCAATCACCAACTTCTCTCACACAATTCCGTGGAGAAGTGTTGACCAATTGCTACGTTCAAATGCATGATACGTCACCGGTGATGCAAATAGTAGACACACAAGTAATCAAGTACGCTTCCCATGGCTGCAAGCCTGCAACTTCCCATTTCCTTCTAGGAATACTACCCGCTATATAAACATCCAAAAACGATGTTGTTCTCGCATTGATTTCAGCACATTGAACCACGGAAGAACAGAGAGACGGAAGACAACAATGGCAGCTCAAGGAGACCTGAAGTTGCTAGGCTTGTCGGTGAGCCCATTCGTAGTTCGTGTTCGCATGGCGCTCCACATGAAGGGCTTGAGCTACGAGTATATCAAACAGGACCTCTTCAACAAGAGTGAGCTCCTCCTCAAGTCCAACCCGGTGGAGAAGAAGGTGCCCGTACTCATCCACGATGGCAAGACCGTACTCGATTCTTCGGTCATCGTGCAGTACATCGACGAAGTCTGGGCCGCCATGGGGCCGTCGATCCTCCCTGTCGACCCCTACGAGCGCGCCACCGCCCGCTTCTGGGCCGCCTACGTCGACGACAAGGTTTGCGTGTTCTCATACCTCTGTTCAGTCTTCCTTGTCTTCTCAATTCTACCTACGTCGACGACAAGGTTTGTGTCTTCCTCACCTATGCTGACAAATTGTCACACGGTCTTCCTTGTAGCTATTCTCCGCTTATGTCGGTGTTAATAAAGCAGTGACGGAGGTGGAGAGGATGGAGAAGGTTAGCGAGACGCTTGCGGTGCTAGAGCAACTTGAGGAGGCATTTGCCAAGCATTCCAACGGAAAGGGCTTCTTCGCCGGGGACTCCATCGGGTACCTTGACCTCGCAGTAGGATGCCACTTGCACTGGCTCAAGGCGCAGTGTAAGATGTTCGGCGTGGTGTTCCTCGACGCCGGCAAGACTCCGCTCTTAGCGACCTGGGCGAAACGGTTCACTGAGACCGATGCGGCGAAGGAGGTGGTACCTGACACAGACGTGGTGATGGAGTATGCTAAGAAGCGCCAGGCTTATCGTGTTGCTGTTGCTGCGGCGGCAGCGAGTGCCAAGTGAAACGCTTCAGACCAATGCGACCGAGTATCGACTACCCAAGCATAGCGAAATCAAGCTGATCACTTATGTACGTATATATGTATTTGGGAGTTTAGTTTCCATCAAGTCTCCGCACGCACTGAACACTTGCTCTAAACAACAATGCTTTGTGAGGGTATAAGAGTGTATCATATGTTAAATAACTTATGTTGGAGGGAGCCTCCTAGCGCAATGACAAGTGAGTTATGTTTTCATTCATGTCATCTAGGTTCAAATCTGTCCACCTACCTAGTAACTGAAGTTAGATGGTTCAAATCATGCCATCTAGATTTTCAAGACTATGTTTTGCCTCCTGAGAACCGATGTGCTATTATGCTTTTGGTGCCCAGTATCAATTCTGTCCGGTTGTCGACCATTTCCTTGGCCTAGAATATCCTTGATAACTGTAAGATGGGTTATGCCCCTTACACTTCGGACCCGCCCCCAAAAAAAGAAAAGAATTAAAATAGACCATCTCTCTCCGAAGCCAAGTCACACATATGGAACACACCAATAAAAAAAGATAATATATCTCTCTTTCTCAAAAGGATTCCGAGCGGCCGCCGACGAGGGGGTGACTCGACAAGGGCTTCTGATAGAAAATCAGAGGACGCGTTAGTTCTAAGAGAGGGAATTGCATAAACCGAAATACCACATAACATATTGGTGTAAGTCATTGCGGCTAGGTCTATTTCAATATTGAGGTACGCTGATGTAATTTTTAAAGGTTGGGCCTCGCTTGTAAGTGCACGCGTGACAAAATACTAAACATGACCGTCGGGCAAGTAAAACTATCAATATCTCCCAAACCTTTGGTCCAACTGAGCTTAATTTTTTTTCCATATAGTATTGAGTACATGTATAATTTAGTGAATCTTTTTTCACATTGTTTCAGCACATACACCTAGGTATTTTAGAGCAAGGAAATGGTCAAGGGCATTTCACCGGACGAAACCATGACGAAAAGACAAAATTGTAAAAACATATAATCTTTCAATGGCAAAATTGAGTAACCTAAAACCCAAAAAACAAACCCCATTAATGTGACAAAGCCAAGGACAGAAATGTAAATGTGCCTTGAAAAACAGAGGAGGAGCTGTCACAACGACCACACATGTTTTCAAACTGATAATACCGCATGCTTGCATGTGATGTGTTCCTGAGAAACGTCGCCATTATTATTCGAGAAAAAGAAACAGAAACGTGGCCATTTTAGTAATTCCAGCTAATTCCACACTTGGCCATTTTCTCCTTGCATGCACCACCCACCCACCATGTCACCATGCCGCTTTATTGGGTGCTTGCAGCAGCCGCGGCGGAAAGCCGGGCCTGTATTGCCCCGGCGTACTCAACCACCCTGTCCACGTCCTGGAAGACCGCCTTGGCGGCGTCGAGCTCGCTAATGCGCTCCATCCATGCCGCCAGCAGCGGGGCCTTGCCGGCGTCTATTAACTTGTCGCCGGAGAGCCTCTCGGTGGCGCGCACCCACGGCACCATGCTGCCGAGCAGGACGTCAACGTACCCGACGCAGTCGCCGCCGAAGAAGCCCTTCCCCTTGGAGCACTCCCTGAGGCCATCCTCCAGAGGACCCAGCGCCGCCGCCGTCTGCCTCGTCCACTCGGCCCTCTCCTCGTCGGTCTTCACCCTGAACACCTTCCCCCACGGCGCCAGCAGCTTGTCCTCGACGTAGGCGGCCCAGAATCGCGCGACGGCGCGCTCGTAGGGGTCGGCGGGGAGGAGGGGCGGGCCGACGCCGGCGAAGGCCTCGTCGATGTACTGGAGGATGACCTGGGACTCGCAGACGGGCTTGCCGTTGTGGATGAGGATCGGGACCGTCTTGTGCACCGGGTTGGAGCGGAGGAAGAGCTCGCTCTTGCTGGCGAGGTCCTCCTCGACGTACTCGTAGCTCACGCCCTTGAGGTGGAGCGCGAGCTGCACCCTGACCACGTATGGGCTCGCCCACATGCCCAGCAGCTTCAGCTCGTCTCCTCCGTTGGCCATTTTCTGCCGTGGGTGTGCCTGAAGGTTCCGTGGGATTCTGTGGTTAGTGTGGAGTGCGGAATATATAAAAGATCGATGCGTCATCCATGATGCTTGTGCCGACGACTTTTCTCCCCAGCATGTGCTCACGCTCTCGTGCATGACCTGTGTTTTCTTGCACAACGGTGCTCAGCCACGTTTCAGATTCCATCCCTACATTTTCTTTTCATGTCGAGATTGATCTTTTTTCATACTCCTGCATGTTTATAGTGAAGTGAACATGATTGCATGGTGAGAGACATATGGTAGTGAGGATAAGCCATTTCTCATACATCAATACATGTTGTGTGATGATATGGCATGCTTGCATGTTGAGATAAATATTTAATGGGACTAGTTATTTAGATATAGAAGATGTCTTCGCTCCAACCATGAGAGCAACCATTGCTAGGGTTTTTGCTGCCTCCTACCGCGTAGCCGCCGGTCTGTCGCATCTCATGTGGCCTTAGAGCCATGAAGATGCCGTAGATCCTAGTTTTTGCCGGCGAGAGAGCTCTCTTTCTAGATGTATTTTTTAGTTTTGGTAGGGTTTGTGTCCTGCTTAGGAAGCTATGACGATAATGGCTTTCTGAAGATGGAATAGGATTCTTTCCACCTAGCTCCCGTTCCGATGGTGCTTCTAGCATCGTCGAAAGGTGTGTGTGGAGATTTATCTTCGACGGGTCTCAAGGATTAGGTCGGTGTTGGTCTTCGGTGGATCCACTTGGATATGATCTTCGTGCGTCTACATTCGTGTGTATACAGATTGGATCCTTTCGATCTACGCTTCTTTTCGTCCGCAGCGGTTGTTGCTCTGGTGCACTGGTCCTATCTTAGCACGTCAACTTTCCGATTGTCTACTAGAACAAGATGTTCCTGCCTCCGACAATGGAGGGGTGATGACGGCGCCGTTCCTTCAGTTCGCTCCAGTGTTGTAGTTGTCATTAGATGGTATAAGAACCTGAATGTAATTTTTAATTTTGATATTTTTTTTGTCGGAAATTTGCATGGGCACGTAAGTGTAGGGCACTCAACTGCAAAGCCCCACCGTCCGCTCGATTTTCTCGCGATTCACGGAGTAGCTGAATCCGGCACGAGGGCACTATAAAAGAGAAAATTTCTAAAAATATTTAAGTTTCAACGGTGAAACTTACCAATTTTGCATAGAAGATGCCTAGTTTCAACAAGTTTAAGATATAATTTGAAACAATTTTTTATATCGGACGTAGACACAAAACAATTGATTTTTATCAGTCACTCGTACTAAGTTTCAAACATTGAAACTTAACTTTTTTTTTCAAAAGTCGTCAAAATATATTTAGAATGAATCTTATTTGAAAGTGCTGATTGCGAGAAACACGAATATGAAAATAGATCTTAATTAAAAAATCATTTAAAATATATAAAACTAAAACCGGAAGCCAAAAAAAAAGCTGGCACCAGGACCTGAGTGCCCCGCACTTGCGTGCCGTAAACCCTTGTCCTATTTTTTGTACTATTTTGATATTTGATGAATAGATTGATTATTTAAAGAAAATAGATATAAGGGATTGCTAAATCTCTTGAGACTTAACCAAGTTCTAGTCAATGTATATTTATAAAAATTTATGTGGACACCTGTGATTTAAAAAAATGCTATGCCACTTGATTGAGACCTATCCACACATCGCGATCTGGATCCCAAAATCTTTCTGTCCTGAGCGCTCCGCTCCAACCCACCTCCCCGCCGTTCGCCACTCTGGCGGCGGCGTCCACCCTCGCGCTTTGGGCTGCGTCGCCCCAAGCGCTCCTCCCCCCGCCGGCGGCCACTCCGGTCCCGGCGTCCACCAACCCTTTCCACGTCGCTGCGTTGCTCCGGCATGTCGAGCAGTCCGCGCTCGCTCACCTCCTCCTTCCGTCGCGCTGGCGAGCGGCCGGTGGTGTCTGGCCTCGGCCTTTCCTCCTCCTCTGAGGCCTCGGACACGCAGGGGCCGGTCGGCGGCGAGCCCGCGGCTGGCGCCCTATCGTTGGAGACAGCGCCAGGTTGGGAGCAACCTCGTCCCTCTGGGAAGGAGCAATGGAGGTGCCGCCGCGCTAATGATGCTGGAGCATCCAAGGGTGCGCCTCTGCTCAGAACGCGCCGTGCTGTCTCGCCGGAGATGGCGGGCCTCTGCTTCAAGTGCTTCGAAGAAGGGCACTTCAAGAACGATTGCACCAACCAAGTGGTATGTTTTCGATGCAAGCTACCGGGCCACGAATCCAAGGACTGCAAGAGACCCAGGAGTCCATCGCCGGAGGAGGAGCTCAGGCGATCTGCGGCGGCCAAGGTCACGCGCTCTGGCTCGGCGGGCGAGCCGTCGAGAGTCCCTCCGCCGCCTCCCACCTCCCCCGCAAGCTGTGCCCATGGCATGGTCGCGCATCTTTGCGCCGTGTCTTGAGTCCCCGGAGCGTGAGCAGTTCATCCCTTAGGAGCTTTGCGTCGTCCGCCGCTCGCCGAGAATGGGCGGCCTAGAGAGGAGGCTGCAATTCGCAATGGTGGCCTACATTGGCGGGGCGAGGCACGACATCTCCCCCGAATTCGTCGTTTAGGTGCTGGGAGCTGTGGTCGGCATCGGTCTGGAGTGGCTCTCCGTCCATTGCTACCGGCCAGAGGATTTCCTGATCGTCTTCGCGCGCCAGGACCATCGAAACCTGGTGGCGGCCAAGCCGTTCGTCGAGTTCAATGGCGTGTGGCTCTACTTCCGGCACTGGAATCGCCAAGCGCAGGCCGTCCACTCCATGCTCAGCTTCAAGGTGTCTCTGGTTCTCGAAGGAATCCCTCCTCATGCTTGGGAAAGGGAGTTTGCAGAAGATCTGCTAGGTTCGTCTTGCCTGGTGGATATGGTGGAGCCGGAGACCAGCGCTCGCCATGACTTGTCTGCGTTCAAGTTGTCGGCTTGGACGGCGGACCCGGATGCCATCCCCTCCCTCCGTTGGCTTGCTGTCCCGGAGCCTGGCCTGTCCTCGCCATTGTTGGAGCCTACCTTGCTCTAGTGCAAGATCCTGATTCATTTGGACTCGGTCTCCGATCTCTCTGGCAGGGACAAGCCGTTCTTCTTGGGGGTCTCTTCGGACAACGGTCAGAGCGGGGCTCCCGTCGAACAGAAGGATCAGTGGGAACAATGGTAGTGCGGTGGTGACACCTTGTAGCCGGCCATGGAGGTTTGGAGTGCGGGATGTGAGAGGTTCTGTGCCGCCACCGAAGGCTCACGGCGGAGTGGCGTCTCCGGCATGATCTTTGGCCAGCGGTGATTGGCGCCTTCCGCCGATGATTGCCGCTGAGGGGGGATCTTCTGTGGGGTCCACGATACCGGTCAGGGACATGCTCTCCGTTAGGGTCTCGACTTTTGACCACTTGACCATGCAGGCGGGCCCGCAGTCTGCCACAAGGAGAAGTGCGAATTCCAATTCGAATGGAGGATGCGTAGCGATCGGCGATGGTTCTGCAAGACAATTGACGTACCCCACGCGCTAGGGACTGGTGGGACCTGAGGTTCAGAGAGAGGTTGCCCCGCCCGTTGTGGTGGTTGCAGATGAGGTGGCCCCGTCCGCTCTTTCGATGCGTGCTAGAAGAGTACAAGATCTGGTCATAGTAGAATCAAGCCAGCCAATCATTAGGGTACAAGACCAGGTCGACACGTCAAAAGAGCAAATTATCCCTGAGACCAACCAACCACGGATTGGGGCCTCGGCTCTGGTGCCTTGTGAGGACAGCTTATTGCGGGATGCAGCTCGGTGCACTGCGGATAAAGTGGACAAGAAAGGCCAAGATCCCAAGAGACAGTGCATGTGAGGCCAGACAGGATGGCGACGTACAAGGAGAAAAGGACATCGGAGGAGGCGCGGGACACAAGCTCAGAGGTGGCTGGGCTGATGGGACGCACATACGTGATCCATGCACCACCCGGTTGGTGGATGAGGAATGCACATGCAACGTCGAGTGCAACATGCTGAATACGGTCCAGTCGCAGCCTGTGGGTGATATATCACTGGATTTATCTTCAAATCCGGTTGAAGTGGACTCAAACTTGATGCTGGTGGATTCGGCGGAAGGTATGACTGCCCAAGAAGCATTGGCCTACGTGAGGTTGAAGAAGTTTTGTTCCAGCATCGTCAAAAAGTTGGCGCCACCTCTCCTGCGTGAGGTTTCAGCCCTACGGCAGGAGGCAGAACCGTTTACACCCAAGCGCACTACGAGATCCACCAAGCGATCTGCTGGGACGAACACAACCAAGTCCAACAAGGTGGAAAGCGTTTTGTTGAGAGCACTTGGCCTTGTCCCAGAAGATATGGCGGTGGATGACGAGGCAGTCAAAGATCTCCAAGAGCCCCTGACGGAGCAGCATGTGAGGGTCATTGCGGCGTTGTTCGGCAAATGCGTCCCCAACAATGACGAGCTGTCACGAGAGGCTGATGTGGTGATCGGTGTGCACTAAGCATGCCGCGGGGTGTGGGTGTTGTTGAATCCTTGATATGGATCACAACCCGGAGATCATTTGCTGGAACATGAGAGGGCTGAATAACCCTGCCAAGAGGAAGGTATTTAGGGAGTTTCTTTCTTCTCTTAGAGTAAACCTAGTCTGCTTACAAGAGACCAAGCTCGAGATTGTAGACCAGTTTGTTGTCTTGCAATGTTTAGGGCCATCCCTTGATGGCTTTGCCTACTTGCCTGCTGTGGAAACGCATGGTGGTATCTTACTGGGTTGGGCCACGACACGCTTATCCATGGACTGCATCCAACTCGATTCAAACTTCCTCACGGGCAAAGTCCATCAGATTGATGGCAATGAATGGTGGATCTCAGTGGTCTATGTGCCGCAAGGTGATGAGCTGAAAACGCAATTCCTCCAAGACCTTTATGGCAGGAGGCTGCTTTGTCCAGGGCCTTGGATGTGCCTTGGCGACTTCAACATGATTCTCAGGGGATCCGAGAAGAGCAACCAGGATATCAATAGAGCAATGATGAGCAAATTCCAAAACTTCGTGGATGACCATGAGCTCAAAGAACTGTACATGCACGGACGACGTTTCACTTGGTCGAATGAAAGGAACTCGCCAACTTTCACCAAGATTGGTAGGATTCTTGTCTTCGTGGATTGGGAGCTAGGTCACCCCGATTACCTGCTCCAAGCGCTATCTACTAGTGCTTTGGATCATGCGCCATTGTTGGGGAACGTAGCAATAATTCAAAATTTTCCTACGTGTCACCAAGATCAATCTAGGAGATAATAGCAACGAGAGAAAGGGAGTGCATCTTCATACCCTTGAAGATCGCTAAGCGGAAGCGTTCAAGAGAACGGGGTTGATGGAGTCGTACTCGTCGTGATCCAAATCACCGATGATCCTAGCGCCGAACGGACGGCACCTCCGCGTTCAACACACGTACGGAACGGAGACGTCTCCTCCTTCTTGATCTAGCAAGGGGGAGGAGAAGTTGATGGAGATCCAGCAGCACGACGGCTTGGTGGTGGAAGTAGTGGGATCCCGGCAGGGCTTCGCCAAGCACAAGCGGGGAGGAAGAGGTGTCACGGGAGGGAGGGAGGCGCCAGGGCTTCAGGTGCGGCTGCCCTCCCTCCCCTCCACTATATATAGGGGCCTAGGGGGGCCGCCAGCCCCTTGTAGATCCCATCTAGGGAGGGGGGCGGCAGCCCTAGGGGTGGCTTGGCCTCCAAGCCAAGTGGAGGCGCCCCCACCCCTTAGGGTTTCCAACCCTAGGCGCATGGGAGGCCTAAGGGGGGGCGCACCAGCCCACCAGGGGCTGGTTCCCATGCCCCTTCGGCCCATGGGGCCCTCCGGGATAGGTGGCCCCACCCGGTGGACCCCCGGGACCCTTCCGGTGGTTCCGGTACAATACCGATGACTCCCGAAACTCTCCCGGTGGCCGAAACTGGACTTTCTATATATAAATCTTTACCTCCGGACTATTTCGGAACTCCTCGTGACGTCAGGGATCTCATCCGGGACTCCGAACGACTTTTTATTAACCGCATACTAATATCTCTACAACTCTAGCGTCACCGAACCTTAAGTGTGTAGACCATACGGGTTCAGGAGACATGTAGACATGACCGAGACAACTCTCCGGTCAATAACCAACAATGGGATCTGGATACCCATGTTGGCTCCCACATGCTCCACGATGATCTCATCGGATGAACCACGATGTCGAGGATTCAATCAATCCCGTATTCAATTCCCTTTGTCTATCGGTACGATACTTGCCCGATATTCGATCGTCGGTATCCCGATACCTCGTTCAATCTCGTTACCGGCAAGTCTCTTTACTCGTTACGTAACACATCATCCCATGATCAACTCCTTGGTCACATTGTGCACATTATGATGATGTCCTACCGAGTGGGCCCAGAGATACCTCTCCGTTTACACGGAGTGACAAATTCCAGTCTCGATTCGTGCCAACCCAACAGACACTTTCGGAGATACCCGTAGTGCACCTTTATAGCCACCCAGTTACGTTGTGGCGTTTGGTACACCCAAAGCATTCCTACGGTATCCGGGAGTTGCACAATCTCATGGTCTAAGGAAATGATACTTGACATTAGAAAAGCTTTAGCATACGAACTACACGATCTTGTGCTAGGCTTAGGATTGGGTCTTGTCCATCACATCATTCTCCTAATGATGTGATCCCGTCATCAACGACATCCAATGTCCATGGTCAGGAAACCGTAATCATTTATTGATCAACGAGCTAGTCAACTAGAGGCTTACTAGGGACATGGTGTTGTCTATGTATCCACACATGTATCTGAGTTTCCTATCAATACAATTCTAGCATCGATAATAAACGATTATCATGAACAAGGAAATATAATAATAACTAATTTATTATTGCCTCTAGGGCATATTTCCAACAGTCTCCCACTTGCACTAGAGTCAATAATCCAATTCACATCGCCATGTGATTGACACTCAAGGTCACATCCCCATGTGACTAACACCCAAAGAGTTTACTAGAGTCAATAATCTAGTTCACATTACCATGTGATTAACACTCAATGAGTTCTGGGTTTGATCATGTTATGCTTGTGAGAGATGTTATAGTCAACGGGTCTGAACCTTTCAGATCCATGTGTGCTTTACGAATCTCTATGTCATCTTGTAGATGCAGCTACCGCGCTCTATTTGGAGCTATTCCAAATAACTGTTCTACTATACGAATCCGGTTTACTACTCAGAATCATCCAGATTAGTGTCAAAGATTGCATCGACGTAACCCTTTACGACGAACTCTTTTACCACCTCCATAATCGAGAAAATTCCTTAGTCCACTAGTTACTAAGGATAACCTTGACCGTTGTCCTGTGATCCATTCCTAGATCACACTTGTACCCCTTGACTGACTCATGGCTTGGCACACTTCAGGTGCGGTACACAACATAGCATACTTTAGAGCCTACGTCTAAAGCATAGGGGACGACCTTCGTCCTTTCTCTCTATTCTGCCGTGGTCAGGTCTTGAGTTTTACTCAATACTCATACCTTATAACACAGCCAAGAACTCCTTCTTTGCCGATCTATTTTTGAACTCCTTCAAAATTTTGTCATGGTATGTGTTCGTTTGAAAGTACTATTAAGCGATTTTGATCGATCTTTATAGATCTTGATGCTCAATGTTCAAGTAGCTTAATCCAGGTTTTCCATTGAAAAACACTTTTCAAATAACCCTATATGCTTTCCAGAAACTCTACATCATTTCTGATCAACAACATATACTCATCAGAAATTCTATAGTGCTCCCACTCACTTATTTGGAAATACAAGTTTCTCATAAACTTTGTATAAACCCAAAATCTTTGATCATCTCATCAAAGCATACATTCCAACTCCGAGATGCTTACTCCAGTCCTTAGAAGGGTTGCTGGAGCTTTGCATACTTGTTAGCATCTTTTAGGATTGTCAAAAACTTCTGGTTTTATCACATACAACCTTTCCTCAAGAAAAACGTCGAGGAAACGATGTTTTGACATCCTATCTGCAAGATTTCATAAATAATGCAGTAATTGCTAATATAATTCCAACAGACTCTTTGTATCGCTATGAGTGAGAACGTCTCATCGTAGTCAACTCCTTGAACTTGTCGAGAAACATCTTAAAGACAAGTCGAGCTTTCTTAATGGTGACACTTACCATCATTGTCCGTCTTCCTTTTAAAATCCATCTGCACCCAACAGCCTTACGACCATCAAGTAGTTCTTCCAAAGTCTATACTTTGTTTTACACATGGATCCTTTCTCGGATTTTATGGCCTCGAGCCATTCATCGGAATCCGGGCCCACCATCGCTTCTCCATAGCTCGTAGGTTCATTGTTGTTAGCAACATGACTTCCAAGACAGGATTACATACCACTCTGAAGTAGTACACATCCTTGTCGACCTATGAGATTTGGTAGTGACTTGATCCGAAGTTTCATGATCACTATCATAAGCTTCCACTTCAATTGGTGTAGGTGCCACAGGAACAACTTCCTGTGCCCTGCTACAAACTAGTTGAAGTGACGGTTCAATAACCTCATCAAGTCTCCACCATCCTCCCACTCAATTCTTTCGAGAGAAACTTTTCCTCGAGAAAGGACCCGTTCTAGAAACAATCACTTTTGCTTCCGGATCTGAAATAGGAGGTATACCCAACTATTTTTGGGTATTCTATGAAGATGCATTTATCCGCTTTGGGTTCGAGCTTATCAGCCTGAAATTTTTTCACATAAGCATCGCAGCCCCAAACTTTTAAGAAACGACAGCTTAGGTTTCTCTGAACCATAGTTCATACGGTGTCATCTCAACAGAATTATGTGGTGCCCTATTTAAAGTGAGTGCGGTTGTCTCTAATGCCTAACCCATAAACGATAGTGGTAATTCGATAAGAGACATCATGGTATGCACCATATCCAATAGGGTGCAGTTGTGATGTTCGGACACACCATCACACTATGGTGGTCCAGGCGGTATTAGTTGTGAAACAATTTCCACAATGTCTTAATTGTGTGCCAAACTCGTAACTCAGATATTCATCTCTATGATCATATCATAGACATTTTATCATCTTGTCACGACGATCTTGAACTTCACTCTGAAATTACTTAAACCTTTCAATAATTCAGACTTGTGTTTCATCAAGTAAATATACTCAACATCTACTCAAATCATCTGTGAAGTAAGAACATAACGATATCCACTGCGTGCCTCAGCACTCATTGGACTGCACACATCAAAATGTATTACTTCCAACAAGTTGCTTTCTTGTTCCATCTTACTGAAAACGAGGTCTTTCAGTCATCTTGCCCATGTGGTATGATTTGCATGTCTCAAGTGATTCAAAATCAAGTGAGTCCAAACGATCCATCTGTATGGAGTTTCTTCATGCATATCTACCAATAGACATGGTTCGCATGTCTCAATCTTTTCAAAAATGAGTGAGTCCAAAGATCCATCAACATGGAGCTTCTTCATGCGTTTTACACCAACATGACTCAAATGGCAGTGCCACAAGTACGTGGTACTATCATTACTATCTTATATCTTTTGGCATGAACATGTGTATCACTACGATCGAGATTCAATAAACCATTCATTTTAGGTGCAAGATCATTGAAGGTATTATTCAAATAAACAGAGTAACCAGTATTCTCCTTAAATGAATAACCGTGTGGTGATAAACATAATCCAATCATGTCTATGCTCCACGCAAACACCAAATAACAATTATTTCGGTTTAACACCAATCTCGATGGTAGAGGGAGCGTGCGATGTTTGATCACATCAACCTTGGAAACACTTCCAACATATCGTCATCTCACCTTTAGCTAGTCTCCGTAGCCTTTTATTTCGAGTTACTAACACTTAGCAACTGAACCGGTATTTATTACCCTGGTGCTACTAGGAGTACTAGTAAAGTACACAATAATATAATGTATATTCAAAATACTTCTGTCGACCTTGCCAGCCTTCTCATTTACCAAGTATCTAGGGTAGTTCTGCTTCAGTGACCATTCCCCTCATTATAGAAGCACTTAGTCTTGGGTTTGATTTAACCTTGGGTTTCTTCACTAGAGCAGCAACTGATTTGCCGTCTCATGAAGTATCCCTTCTTTCCCTTGCCCTTCTTGAAACTAGTGGTTTTACTAACCATCAACAATTGATGCTCCTACTTGATTTCTACTTTCACGGTGTCAAACATCGCGAATTGCTCAAGGATCATCATGTCTATCCCTGATATGTTATAGTTCATCACTAAGCTCTAATAGCTTGGTGGCAGTGACTATGGAGAACTATCACTATCTCATCTGGAAGATTAACTCCCACTCGATTCAAGCGATTGCAGTACTCAGACAATCTGAGCACATGCTCAACGATTGAGTTTTTCTCCTTCAGTTTGCAGGCTTAAGAAACTTGTCAGAGGTCTCATACCTCTTGACGTGGGCACTAGTCTGAAATTCCAATTTCAGTCTTTGGAATATCTCATATGTTCTGCGACGTTTCAAAAGTGTCTTTGGTGCCACAATTCTAAACTGTTAGTATTACGTACTGAACTATCACGTAGTCATCAAAACGTGTATGTCAGATGTTTCCCAACATCTACAGACGATGCTCGAGGTTCAACACACTGAGCGGTGCATTAAGGACATAACCCTTCTATGCAGCAATGAGGACAATCCTCAATTCACGGACCCAGTCCGCATAATTGCTACTGTCAACTCTCAACTAAATTTTCTCTAGGAACATATCTAAAACAGTAGAACCAAAGCGTGAGCTACGGCATAATTTGCAAAGACCTTTTGACTATGTTCATGATAATTAAGTTCATCTAATCAAATTATTCAATGAACCCCCACTTAGATAGACATCCCTCTAGTCATCTAAGTGATACATGATCCGAGTCAACTAGGCCGTGTCCGATCATCACGTGAGACGGACTAGTCATCATCGGTGAACATCTTCATGTTGATCGTATCCACTATACGACTCATGTTCGATCTTTCAGTCTTCCGTGTTCCGAGGCCATGTCTGTACATGCTAGGCTCGTCAAGTTAACCTAAGTGTATTGCATGTGTAAATCTGGCTTACACCTGTTGTATGCGAACGTTAGAACCTATCACACCCGATCATCACGTGGTGCTTCGGAACAACGGACCTTAGCAACAGTGCACAGTTAGGGGGAACACCTTCTTGAAATTATTGTGAGGGATCATCTTATTTATGCTACCGTCGTTCTAAGCAAATAAGATGTAAACATGACAAACATCACATGCAAATCATAAAGTGACATGATATGGCCAATATCATCTTGCGCCTTTGATCTCCATCTTCGAGGCGCGGCATGAACACCATCGTCACCGGCATGACACCATGATCTCCATCATCATGATCTCCATCATCGTGTCTTCATGAAGTTGCCTCGCCAACTATTACTTCTACTACTATGGCTAACGGTTAGCAATATAGTAAAGTAATTACATGACGTTTTCATTGACACGCAGGTCATAAATAAATTAAGACAACTCCTATGGCTCCTGCCGGTTTTCGTACTCATCGACATGCAAGTCGTGATTCCTATTACAAGAACATGATCAATCTCATACATCACATATATCATTCATCACATCCTTTTGGCCATATCACATCACATAGCATACCCTGCAAAAACAAATTAGACGTCCTCTAATTGTTGTTGCATGTTTTACGTGGCTGCTATGGGTTTCTAGCAAGAACGTTTCTTACCTACGCAAAACCACAACGGTGATATGCCAATTGCTATTTACCCTTCATAAGGACCCTTTTCATTGAATCCGATCCAACTAAAGTGGGAGAGACACACACCCGCTAGCCACCTTATGCAACTAGTGCATGTCAGTGGGTGGAACCTGTCTCACGTAAGAGTACGTGTAAGGTCAGTCCGGGCCGCTTCATCCCACAATGCCGCCGAATCAAGATAAGACTAGTAACGGCAAGCAAATTGAACAAATCATCGCCCACAACTACTTTGTGTTCTACTCATGCATAGAATCTACGCATAGACCTAGCTCATGATGCCATTGTTGGGGAATGTAGCAATAATTCAAAAAATTTCCTACGTGTCACCAAAATCAATCTAGGAGATACTAGCAACGAGAGAAAGCGAGTGCATCTTCATACCCTTGAAGATCGCTAAGCAGAAGCGTTCAAGAGAACGGGGTTGATGGAGTCGTACTCGTCGTGATCCAAATCACCGAGGATCCTTGCGCCGAACGGACGGCACCTCCGCGTTCAACACACGTACGGAGCGGAGACGTCTCCTCCTTCTTGATCCAGCAAGGGGGGAGGAGAAGTTGATGGAGATCCAGCAGCACGACGGCGTGGTGGTGGAAGTAGCGGGATCCCGGCAGGGCTTCGCCAAGCACAAGCGGGGAGGAAGAGGTGTCACGGGAGGGAGGGAGGCGCCAGGGCTTCAGGTGCGGCTGCCCTCCCTCCCCTCCACTATATATAGGGGCCTAGGGGGGCCGCCGGCCCCTTGTAGATCCCATCTAGGGAGGGGGGCGACAGCCCTAGGGGTGGCTTGGCCTCCAAGCCAAGTGGAGGCGCCCCCACCCCTTAGGGTTTCCAACCCTAGGCGTATGGGAGGCCCAAGGGGGGCGCACCAGCCCACCAGGGGCTGGTTCCCACGCCCCTTCAGCCCATGGGGCCCTCCGGGATAGGTGGCCCCACCCTGTGGACCCCCGGGACCCTTCCGGTGGTCCCGGTACAATACAGATGACTCCCGAAACTCTCCTGGTGGCCGAAACTGGACTTCCTATATATAAATATTTACCTCCGGACCATTCCGGAACTCCTCGTGACGTCCGGGATCTCATCCAGGACTCCGAACAACATTCGGTAACCACATACAAACTTCCTTTACAACCCTAGCGTCATCGAACCTTAAGTGTGTAGACCCTACGGGTTCGGGAGACATGCAGACATGACCGAGACGATCTCCGGTCAATAACCAACAGCGGGATCTGGATACCCATGTTGGCTCCCACATGTTCCACGATGATCTCATCGGATGAACCACGATGTCAAGGACTTAATCAATCCCGTGTACAATTCCCTTTGTCTAGCGGTACGATACTTGCCCGAGATTCGATCATCGGTATCCCGATACCTTGTTCAATCTCGTTACCGGAAAGTCTCTTTACTCGTTCCGTAACACATCATCCCGTGATAAACTCCTTGATCACATTGTGCACATTATGATGATGTCCTGCCGAGTGGGCCCAGAGATACCTCTCTGTTTACACGGAGTGACAAATCCCAGTCTCGATTTGTGCCAACCCAACAGACACTTTCGGAGATACCCGTAGTGCACCTTTATAGCCACCCAGTTACGTTGTGGAGTTTGGTACACCCAAAGCATTCCTACGGTATCCGGGAGTTGCACAATCTCATGGTCTAAGGAAATGATACTTGACATTAGAAAAGCTTTAGCATACGAACTACACGATCTTGTGCTAGGCTTAGGATTGGGTCTTGTCCATCACATCATTCTCCTAATGATGTGATCCCGTCATCAACAACATCCAATGTCCATGGTCAGGAAATCGTAATCATTTATTGATCAACGAGCTAGTCAACTAGAGGCTTACTAGGGACATGGTGTTGTCTATGTATCCACACATGTATCTGAGTTTCCTATCAATACAATTCTAGCATGGATAATAAACGATTATCATGAACCAGGAAATATAATAATAACTAATTTATTATTACCTCTAGGGCATATTTCCAACAAGCATTACATCTCTCCACGAGCAACAACTTTCAAGTCAAACACCGCTTCCACTTTGAGTTATATTGGACAAAAAATCGATGTATTTCTCGAGGCGATACAAGAAGCTTGGGTCTGCAACGATGATATTTTTGACCCGTTCAAGAGGCTGGACACGCTTCTCAGAAACACAACTGCATACTTACAAGCTTGGGGGCAGAGGAAAACTGGTAACATTAAAATGCGCATGAAGATTTCCACCTGGGTGATTGTGAGGCTGGACAGAGCGCAAGAGCGCAGGAGGCTGAGTCCGATGGAGTTGTGGCTGCGCCGGACCTTGAAGTTGGCTCTGCTCGGTTTAGCTTCCCTTGAGCGCACCATTGACAGGCAGAGATCGAGGATTCGTTGGTTGAAGGACGGAGACGCCAACACCAAGCTCTTTCAGGCCGTGGCAAATGGGAGACGGACAAAGAACTTTATTCCTTACATTAAGCGGGGAGAGGAGCTCATTACTGAACAAGCTAGGAAAGAAGAAGTGTTCTCGGAGGCCTTTGTAAACTTGCTGGGCAAGGCGGGAACAAGAAGAGGTTTGCTAGACCTTAACTTTCTCCAAATCCCAAGACACAACTTGCAAGAGCTTGAACATATGTTCACGGAAGAGGAAGTATGGAAGGTCATAAAGGAGATCCCGACTGATAGAGCCCCGGGACCGGACGGGTATATTAGAGCTTTCTACCATGTGGCGTGGCCAATCATTAAGGGAGACATTATGGATGCGCTCATGAAGTTGTATGTGGGAGATGGCAGAGGATTTGACAAGCTAAATGAAGCGCATATCATCTTAATTCCCAAGAAGCCAGATGCCATAGAGGTGGGAGATTATCGGCCAATCAGCCTCCCACACAGCTTTGCAAAGATCTTCGCCAAGCTGCTTGCCTTGAGAGCGCGCCCTCGCATGTCAGAGATCATTGAGATCAACCAGTCGACTTTTATCAAAGGGAGGAACATTCATGACAATTTCTTGCTAGTCAGACAAGTGGCTCGGAAGTTGCGTGCCAGAAAAGAGGAGAAGGGGCTTTTCCTTAAGCTTGATATTTCAAAAGCTTTTGACTCACTATCTTGGCCTTTTCTCATGGAAATCTTGGAAGCTAGGGGCTTTGGACAGAGATGGATTAGATGGATCTCAATGCTTCTTCAATCTGCCAACACCCGTGTGGTGGTCAATGGGGTCCCAGGTAGACGTTTCCACCATGCCAAGGGCCTTCGGCAGGGCGATCTGGTCTCGCCGCTGTTGATTGCTATTGCGATGGATTCCCTCACCTATCTCATGAAGAAGGCCACGGAGACTGGTGTGTTGAGCTCGTTCAGAGGTATCTCGGTGAACCAGCGCCTCTCCCTCTATGCGGATGACCTGGCTCTGTTCTTAAGGCCATCGTATCAAGACCTCAATTTCGTTAGAGCAACATTTGATATCTTCGGTGAAGCATCAGGCCTTAAGATCAACTACAGCAAATCGCATGCGATCTTCATCAAGTAGAACAATAGTGACCAGCAATGAGTAGAGGAGGTGTTGCAATGCAAGCTTGCAAAATTTCCTGCCGCTACTTGGGGCTTCAACTGGCGATCAATCAACTTACCCGAGCTAACTGGCAACCACTCCTAGACCAGGTCCGGCATTTCATTCCTGCCTGGCAGCGTGGCTTCATTCAAAGACCGGGCAGACTTGTGCTCGTCAAGACTGTGCTCGCGGCCAGATCGGTTCATCAACTTCTGGTGCTCGACCCCCCCCCCCCGCTTGGGTTCTGGAGGACATTAACAAATGGATGCACTCCTTTTTCTGGGCTGGTAAAGATAAGAGTCATGGAGGTCAATGCCTGGTCGCTTGGGAGACGGTTTGTAGGCCAACGAGCTTCAGTGGACTGGGTGTGAAAAATCTAGAGGTTCAAGCTCTTGCACTTTGTGTTCGTTGGGAAAGGCTAAGGAGAACGGACCCGACCAGGCCATGGCAAGGCCTCCACCTCATGGTTGATGAGCAAGCACGCGCTGTCTTTGACAACCTGGTCAAGATCACCGTTGGAGAGGGTGCGAAGGTTCTATTTTGGTAGGATCGGTGGATCCATGGAGTTGCGGTGAAAGACATTGCTCCGCTGCTCACTCAACTTGTCAGCACAAGAGATAGCAATAGGAGAACGGTGCGCGATGCCCTCCTTGACAATGCCTGGACGAATGATATCAATGGAGAGCTCACTTTCTTGGGGCACATGCAAGTCTACATGCTGATCCAAGCCATTAGCACTGTGGAGAGAAACGTGGATGAACTTGATCGCTTCGAGTGGCCCTGCGACGCATCGCGCAAGTACACAGCCAGTTCAACTTACAACAGACTTTGCACGGGCTACATCCGCTCCCCGACGGCCGGTTGCATTTGGCGTAGCTGGTTAGCGCTCAAGTGCAAGATCTTCATGTGGTTGGCCAGCCAATATCGGCTATGGACTTCCGATCACCGAGCCCGGCATGGCCTGCAAGATGCTCCATCCCCTTGCTACACTTGCCTTCAGGAGGAGGACAATGTGGATCATATCCTCGCACAATGTGTTTACGCTCGAGAGGTGTGGCATGCCTGCTTCAGTGCTTGGAACACCAACATTCACACACCGAGCTCAAATGTCACGTTCTTAAACTGGTGATGGGACCAACGGAGGCGTTTCTTTGGGAGGTCCAAGAGGAGCATCGACTCGATAGTGATTCTTATTGCGTGGGCACTCTGGAAGCAACGCAATGCCCGTGTCTTCAACAATAGATTGAGACAGAGATCTCCCCTGCAGCTGAGAGAGGACATTCAAGAGGAGATTGAAGATTGGAAGAAGGCCGGTCTCGGCGGTGTCGGAGCTCTAGATCCTTTTAGGAGACAGTAGATTAAGGGGTTTATTCGGTGTCGGAGTCGTGTGTGTCTCCCCCGACGATTTGTTCGCATCTCGTCCGGGCTCTTGTACATATATTCTGCCTTCTATAATACAAAGGTATGCCATTGACGTACTCTCGAAAAAAAAACCCTATCCACATCCTTAGGTATTTGTAGAAAAATGATACTCCCTTCATTTTTGTATACAAGGCCACAAACTTGGATTACATGTATCAATGTAAAATTTAATGTGTGCTTTACAAGTCAACTTCTCTTTTTGTTTACTGGGATCTTTAATACTCTGCATGCACTCAAAGAAACTGAGTGGAGGAAGTAGCTGATTGTCATTATGACTGCATGCATGCAAGTATTAAACAAGTTGTTAGTACGAGAAAATATCATTAACTTTGCCTCGATTAGTGTTGGTGGCCTCGTATAGATGTAGAATGTATATTCCATAGTTGGTGGTCTTGTATAGATGTAGAATATATATTCCATAGTGGCCTTGTATATAAAAATGGAGGGAGTATGCCACTTGATTGGGGCCTATCCACACCCTTAGGTATATGAAGGATACTACCTCTTGTGATTTTTGTTTCTTTTACCACGCTCCGCCCTGCTGATTTTGTTTGCAATTTGCAATTTTTATTGTTAGCTCACCAAGCTAACCGCTTGGTCGGCCTGCCAATTTTGATGATTGCTGGGAACATTTTTATTTGCAAGAGCAAGGGAACCAATACAACAATCAACAACATGCCCTGGTGTTGGCAACGTAGCATTGCATACTCCAAGCTGCTGATGTTTAAACACGTGGTTATGGGCAGCTTAGTTGCCTCCTGCCGTGGCCGGGGCTGCAGCCTGCGCCTGTCTCATCTTGGCGAGTTCGACCACTCTGTCGACGGCCGGCAGGACAGCCTTGGCGGCGTCCAGCGCGCCAAAGCGCTCCACCCACGCCGCCAGGAGAGGGCCGAAGAAAGGCTTCACCCAAGCCTCCTGCAGTACATCGACGAAGCATTCGCCGACATCGGCCGCTCCCTCCTCCCCTCCGACCCCCACCAGCGCGCGGTCGCTCGCTTCTGGGCCTCCTACATCGATGACAAGGTTTCACACGTTATTCTTTTTCTGTTCAGCTACGTAGTTTTACTGATCATTCAAGTGACGCGCGTGTGTCTATGCAGCTCGTGATCCCATGGGTGCGGTCGTTCAGGGGCAAGACGGAGGAGGAGAAGTCTGAGTGGATGGAGCAGACGCTCATCGCCGTGGAGACCCTGGAAGGAGCCCTGAGGGAGTGCCCCAAGGGCAAGGGCTTCTTCGGCGGCGACAATGTCGGGCTCGTCGACGTCGTGCTGGGCAGCCTGCTCACGTGGGTGCACGCGGCTGAGGTGATGTCCGGGGCCAAGATGTTTGACCCTGCTAAGACCCCATTGCTGGCCGCGTGGATGCAGCGCTTCGACGAGCTTGCCGCTGCCAAGGCCGTCATGCCGGACGTTAATAGGATGGTCGAGTTCAAGACGAGGCAGGCACAGGCCATCTCTGTCGCTGCAGCTTCACAGCGTCAGTAAACTAAGCTGGCATTAGGTGTTGGAACTACTAGGAATACCCCTGTACCCGTTATGTGATGATTTATTTTCCATATTTGCCTAAAAAGAATTTATTGCTACATCGTGTACTGTTCTAAGGTACTGTATCTTTTGATCGTCATTTGTGTGTAAACCTATCAGCTGCTTGACGTAATAATACTACTTCCTCGTTTTTAAATAAAGTCTTTCTAAAGATTTCAATATGAAATACATACTGAGCAAAATGAATAAATCTATACTTTAAAATATATCTACTCTTTAAAATACTTATACTTAGGAATGGAAGAAGTATAAGAATAACTCTTTACATCAGCAAGAGTCATGGAGTTTCTACACTCTTTCTCCAATGCACCCTCGTGAAATATAAAATATAAAAATATATAGTTTAGAAATAAAAATATTAATTTTGGGGGCAACAAATATTGTTGAATCATCTTCCTGCATGCAAATTTTCATGACGAGTTGTCCGGAGAACACTTTCAGTTTGTCATGAGTTGATGTGCTCAGCTTTTAAATGATCTTTATTCTGAAATGAATGAAGTATTTAGTTAGATACTCCCTCCGCCTCAAAATAAATGTCGCAGACTTGGTCCAACCTTACTTTCTAAGAAGTGAAACTAATCAAATGGCAAGAACAGAAATACGGATTTCCAAAAGAATACAAGTACTAAATGATGTTAAAACTTTACAAAATATTACAAATGATCTTAAAACCTTCACAAAATATCACATGCACTAATTTTCCCTGGCACCATTACATCAAGAATCGATATACAAACAACAATCATATATGCTATGTAGAAAACATGCACTCTTTTTTATTCAATGGGACTCATGTTTCCATGACGTTTACTTGGTCTCCGAAGCAGCGGCGGCGGCATCAGCCTGTGCCTGTCTCTTCTTGGCAAATTCGACCACCCTATCAACTTCTGGCAACGCCGCCTTGGCAGCGTCGAGCTCACTAAAGCGCCCCATCCACGCTGCCAGGAGCGGAGTCTTAACAGGATCAAAGATCTTGGTTCCAGACATCACTTCTGTTGCAATCAACCAGGAGAGCAGGCTCCCAAGTGAAATGTCCACAAGCCCAACGGTCTCACCACCAAAGTAGCCCTCTCCCTTGGAGCACTCCCTCAGGGCTCCTTCCAGTGTCTCCACCGCGGCAAATGTCTGCTTAACCCCCTCGGACTTCTCCTCCTCTGTCTTGGCCCTCAACGACTGTACCCATGGGGTGACGAGCTGCACAAAATCACATTAAGTTGGTAAAATCAAACCCCGAATGCCCGTGCCATAAATTTCAATGCACAAAAAGATAGATGTGAAACCTTATCGTCAATGTAGGCGGCCCAAAAATGGGCAATTGCACGTTCGTAGGGGTCAGAGGGAAGAAGAGAGGGGCCGACGAGGAACGCCTCATCGATGTACTGAACGATGATCACTGACTCGCAAATGGGTTTCCCGTTGTGGACGAGCACGGGCACCTTCTTGTGCACCGGGTTCGAGCTGAGGAGGAGCTCGCTCTTGTTGCTGAGGTCCTCCTCAACATCCTCGAAGCTCAGGCCCTTGAAGCTCAGCGCAAGCTTCACCCTGGTGACAAATGGACTCGCCCAAGCGCCGAGCAGCTTCAAGTCATCTCCTCCGGCCATCTAGATCTGTGTATGTAAGGTTGAGCTGCTTGTTTTGGCTTGTGTTTCGTTAGGTGGTTGGTGGATCATAGTTATGTGGATCATCTATATATAGTGTTTGGTTTGCTAGTTTGGATGCGTCATCCGTGATGCTTGCAAACTGGGAGCGTGCAAGCAAGATCCCCATGATGAACATGCCCAACTTGGAGAAGAAGGCTAGGTAAACTGACACATCTGTTTGGTATAGTCTGTACTTATCAGTTTGAATAGATCGGTCAAACCCAACTTTTGACCGCTAGCTTAAGAGGCCACGAAGGTTGGGGCATTGACTCCCGTGACGTATCGGCTTATGTCTTTGTGCAGTGCGGCACAAGCCAACGTTCGTATAGCATGACGCACTAGCACTCAGTTTGTCTAATTTACATCTAAATGTTTTTTTAATGATGTCACATCTAAACTCTCATAAATACATAATGCAGCAACAAGAAAAAAAAACTAGAAAAAAAATAAACCACAAACAGAGTGGACATCAGTTTAGATGTGACATAATTATGTCACATCTACATGTGTCCTAAACAGACCTAGTACAGTTTTTTCTATCCAAAGTCCATTTGACCCAATTTTTTTAATTGAGAAAAAAAATTAGCCCTGTTAATACAAAAAACCGAGAGAAAACCGATGCAACGTGTCCATAGCGAGCACCTGAGCGACCTTGCTACCTACGGGATCAACAAACGCCACCGAACCGCCGCTGAGGTTGTCCACAAACTGTCATCGTCACCACTTATGCATGGGCAAGCGGAACGACACCTTGCTAGAATGAGCACACGAGACCTGCCGGCTTATGCCAAACTACCGGCCACACACGCCGGAGGCAAGGCAGCTCCTAGTCTGAAGGTGAGCTAGGATAAAGAAATGTGAAGGTTGGGGCCATGAAGGATCGCCTAGCTAAACCATTCGATGGAAAAGTCGGCGTTGTCAGCCGGCCCTAGCTGCCGCAGCACCGACTCTTTTGTAAGAAAACGATCCTTAGGACGCTAGAAATATGCCGAAGAGCCGACTACCACAAATTTATCGTAACCCCGATCTCACTCATCCACATCAATGTTGCCACATGAGATGCTAATGACCACCAACATAAACCACGAGTCACCTTCGGGACAATGCCCCCAAGAGAAAACGCGTCACCAAGCAAAACCATACCACGACCATCGTCTGATCTAGGAAACCGCCGGGCTTGCTAAAGCGCTCCATCCACAGTATCAGGAGCGGAGTCTTGATAGGATCAAAGATCTTGGTTCCGGACATCACTTCTGTCGCGTTTGACCAGGAGAGCAGGCTCCCAAGTGAAATGTCCATAGAAAGAAAGTGTCGGAACAAAAGTCAATGATGATACAAGACATTATTTTCAGACACGAAAGGGGTTACGACACGAAGACTCCATGTCTCATATGTTGTTTAACATTGTAGCGAATATGTTGGCAGTACATATTGGTCAAGCCAAAGAGAGTGGCCAAGTAGGAGGACTCGTCCCCCACCTTGTAGAGGGGGTGTCTCCGTTCCACAATACGCGGATGGTACTATTATATTCATGGAGCATGATCTTGTAAAAGCTAGGAATATGAAGCTTGTATTATGTCTTTTCGAACAACTGTCTGGGCTCAAAATCAACTTTAATAAAAGTGATTTTTTCTGCTCTGGAAGAACCAAAGAGGAATAAGATGATTATAGAAATTTGTTCGGTTGTGAAATGGGATCCTTACCTTTTAGTTATCTAGGGATCCCACGTAGACATTTAATAAATAAGGAATGGAAATGTATAGATGATCGATTTGAAAAGAAACTAATCTGCTGGAAGGGTAAGCTAACGTATTACGGAGGTCAGTTGGTTTTGATAAATTCGGTTTTGACAAGCCTACTGATGTTCCTTCTTTCTTTCTTTGAAGTACCGGTAGGGGTACGGAAAAGACTGACTTCTATAGATCCCGATTCTTTTGGCAAAGTGATGAGGCCAAGAGGAAGTACATATTGGCTAGATGGGATACCATATGTAGGCCAAAAGACCAGGGCGTGTTAGGGATCGAAAGTTTGGATGTAAAGAATAGATGTCTGCTTATCAAATGGCTATACAGATTATCTATGGAGATCGAGGGTATGTGGGTACAAATCTTGCGGAATAAGTACCTACATTCTAAGACTTTGGCCCAAGTCACTGCTAGGCCAACGGACTCACCCTTTTGGAAGGGGTTAATGAGAACGAAAGTAAATTTCTTCCAACGGGTGAAGTTCGTAGTTGGTAATGTTACCACTAGTAGATTCTGGGAGGATACATGGCTAGGAGAGACGTCTTTGGCTTTGCAATATCGCTCCTTATATAATATTGTACAACGTAAGGAGCATTATGTTGCCACAGTATTAGACTCGATACCGCTTAATATCCAATTTAGGAGATCCCTAGTAGGGGACTGTTGGAATGCATGGTTGCACCTGGTTCGTAAATTGATGGATGTTCACCTACTCGATTAGTCGGATTCAATTCTCTCGAAGTTAACCACGATGGGAATCTTCTCAGTGAAATCCATGTATTCGGACCTAATTGATTCCGGGCCATTGTCGAGGTCTTTGCACATTTGGAAGATTAAAGTTCCACTTCGAATTAAAAATTTATGTGGTTCATCCATAAAGAAGTCATCCTAATCAAAGATAACTTGGTGAAAAAGAATTGGGTTGGGAACTCAAGGTGTTGTCTTTGTGATCGAAATGAAACGATTAAACACCTCTTTCTCGAAAGTCCTCTTGAAAAATTATTATGCCGATCAATTCATATAGCTTTTAACGTTCATCTCCCAAGGAGCATAAACACGTTATTTAGGATGTGGCTTAATGAAGTGGACATACACATAGCTAAGCATATTCGGATAGGAATATGTGCACTATTTTGGGTTATATGGAATACTAGGAATGATATGATTTTTAGTGGGACGACATTCATTATTTTTTTGCAGGTTATCTACATAGCCTACAGCTTGGATCCGTATGTGGTCCTTACTCACTCATGCGGACTTCAGGAAACTTATGGTTATTGGGTGCAACCGCTGGGAGACGATAACACTGGCTGTCTTCAGCCGATTTGGGTGGTGAGCTAATAATATGCTAGGTGTGTAGGCATCGTAGCTTGTTTTTTATTGCCGGATGTGGCACTTTTCAGCTGTATATCGCCGGATGTGGCGCTTTTCAGATTTATTTTCTTTCAACTACTACTTAGTTTATGAGCCTCTTTGGACCTTAAGACTTTGTTACATTTTTATTTAATAACATGGCTGCATGCATCGATTGATGCAGAGGCTGGAGGTTATCCTCCTTTAAAAAAAGAGACCAGATAAAAGGTTTTCCCTGAAAACATGTAACTGCAGTCCCGATGCCTGTTGGGGAACGTAGTAATTTAAAAAAAATTAATACGCACACGCAAGATCATGGTGATGCATAGCAACAAGACGGGAGAGTGTTGTCTACGTACCCTCGTAGACCGAAAGCGGAAGCGTTAGCACAACGCGGTTGATGTAGTCGTACGTCTTCACGATCCGAGCAATCAAGTACCGAACGTACGACACCTCCGAGTTCAGCGCGCATTCAGCCCGATGACGTCCCTCGAACTCCGATCCAGCCAAGTGTTGAGGGAGAGTTTTGTCAGCACGACCGCGTGGTGACGATGTTGATGTTCTACCGACGTAGGGCTTCGCCTAAGCACCGCTACAGTAATATCGAGGTGGACTATGGTGGAGGGGGGCACCACACACGGCTAAAGGATCAAACGATCAATTGTTGTGTCTATGGGGTGCCCCCCTGCCCCGGTATATAAAGGAGCAAGGGGGGTGCGGCCGGCCAGGGAGAGGGCGCGCCAGGAGGAGTCCTACTCCCACCGGGAGTAGGACTCCCCCCTTTCCTAGTTGGAATAGGATTCGGGAGAAGGAAAGAGAGAGGGGGAGAAGGAAAGAGGGGGCCGACCCCCCCTGCCCTAAAACAATTCGGTTTGGGCCTTGGGGGGCGCGCCCCACACCCCCCTTGCTTCCCTCTATTTCCACTAAGGCCCATGTAGGCCCATTAAGCCCCCGGGGGGTTCCGGTAACCTCCCGGTACTCCGGTAAAATCCCGATTTCACCTGGAACACTTCCGACATCCAAACATAGGCTTCCAATATATCAATCTTCATGTCTCGACCATTTCGAGACTCCTCGTCATGTCCTTGATCACATCCGGGACTCCGAACAACCTTCGGTACATCAAAACATATAAACTCATAATATAACCGTCATCGTAACGTTAAGTGTGCGGACCCTACGGGTTCGAGAACTATGTAGACATGACCGAGACACGTCTCCGGTCAATAACCAATAGCGGAACCTGGATGCTCATATTGGCTCCCACATATTCTACGAAGATCTTTATCGGTCAAACCGCACAACAACATATGTTGTTCCCTTTGTCATCGATATGTTACTTGCCCGAGATCCGATCGTCGGTATCTCAATATCTAGTTCAATCTCGTTACCGGCAAGTCTCTTTACTCGTCCGTAATACATTATCCTGCAACTAACTCATTAGTTGCAATGCTTGCAAGGCTTAAGTGATGTGTATTACCGAGAGGGCCCAGAGATACCTCTTCGACAATCGGAGTGACAAATCCTAATCTCGAAATACGCCAACCCAACAAGTACCTTTGGAGACACCTGTAGAGCACCTTTATAATCACTCAGTTACGTTGTGACATTTGGTAGCACACAAAGTGTTCCTCCGGTAAACGGAAGTTGCATAATCTCATAGTCATAGGAACATGTATAAGTCATGAAGAAAGCAATAGCAACATACTAAACGATCAGGTGCTAAGCTAATGGAATGGGTCATGCCAATCACAACATTCTCCTAATTATGTGACCCCATTAATCAAATGACAACTCATGTCTATGGTCAGGAAACATAACCATCTTTGATCAACGGGCTAGTCAAGTAGAGGCATACTAGTGACAATCTGTTTGTCTATGTATTCACACATGTATTATGTTTCCGGTTAATACAATTCTAGCATGAATAATAAACATTTATCATGATATAAGGAAATAAATAATAACTTTATTATTGCCTCTAGGGCATATTTCCTTCAGTCTCCCACTTGCACTAGAGTCAATAATCTAGATTACACAGTAATGATTCTAACACCCATGGAGCCTTGGTGCTGATCATGTTTTGCTCGTGGAAGAGGCTTAGTCAACAGGTCTGCAACATTTAGATCCGTATGTATCTTGCAAATTTCTATGTCTCCCACCTGGACTAGATCCCGGATGGAATTGAAGCGTCTCTTGATGTGCTTGGTTCTCTTGTGAAATCTGGATTCCTTCGCCAAGGCAATTGCACCAGTATTGTCACAAAATATTTTCATTGGACCAGATGCACTAGGTATGACACCTAGATCGGATATGAACTCCTTCATCCAGACTCCTTCATTTGCTACTTCCGAAGCAGCTATGTACTCCGCTTCACATGTAGATCCCGCCATAATGCTTTGTTTAGAACTGCACCAACTGACAGCTCCAGCGTTTAATTTAAACACGTATCCGGTTTGCGATTTAGAATCGTCCGAATTAGTGTCAAAGCTTGCATCAACGTAACCGTTTATGTTGAGCTCTTTGTCACCTCCATAAATGACAAACATATCCTAAGTCCTTTTCAGGTATTTCAGGATATTCTTGACCACTCTCCAGTGATCCACTCCTGGATTACTTTGGTACCTCCCTGCTAGACTTATAGCAAGGCCACATCATGTCTGGTACACAGCATTGCATACATGATAGAGCCTATGGCTGAAGCATAGGGAACATCTTTCATTTTCTCTCTATCTTCTGCAGTGGTCGGGCATTGAGTCTTACTCAACTTCCCACCTAGTAACACAGGCAAGAACCCTTTCTTTGCTTGATCCATTTTGAACTTCTTCAAAACTTTGTCAAGGTATGTGCTCTGTGAAAGTCCAATTAAGCGTCTTGATCTATCTCTATAGATCTTGATGCCCAATATGTAAGTAGCTTCACCGAGGTCTTTCATTGAAAAACTCTTATTCAAGTATCCCTTTATGCTATCCAGAAATTCTATATCATTTCCAATCAGCAATATGTCATCCACATATAATATCAGAAATGCTACAGAGCTCCCACTCACTTTCTTGTAAATACAGGCTTCTCCAAAAGTCTTTATAAAACCAAATGCTTTGATCACACTATCAAAGCATTTATTCCGACTCCGAGAGGCTTGCACCAGTCCATAAATGGATCGCTGGAGCTTGCACACTTTGTTAGCTCCCTTTGGATCGACAAAACCTTCCGGTTGAATCATATACAACTCTTCTTCCGGAAATCCATTCAGGAATGCAGTTTTGACATCCATTTGCCAAATTTCATAATCATAAAATGCGGCAATTGCTAACATGATTCGGACAGACTTAAGCATCGCTACGGGTGAGAAGGTCTCATCGTAGTCAATCCCTTGAACTTGTTGAATACCTTTTGCAACAAGTCAAGCTTTATAGACAGTAACATTACCGTAAGCGTCAGTCTTCTTCTTGAAGATCCATTCTTTCTCAATTGCTTGCCGATCATCGGGCAAGTCAACCAAAGTCCATACTTTGTTCTCATACATGGATCCCATCTCAGATTTCATGGCCTCAAGCCATTTTGCGGAATCTGGGCTCACCATCGCTTCTTCATAGTTCATAGGTTCATCATGATCTAGTAGCATAACTTCCATAACAGGATTACCGTACCACTCTGGTGCGGATCTTACTCTGGTTGATTTACGAGGTTCGGTAATAACTTGATCTGAAGTTCCATGATCATCATCATTAACTTCCTCACTAATTGGTGTAGGCGTCACAGAAACCGGTTTCTGTGATGAACTACTTTCCAATAGAGGAGCAGGTATAGTTACCACATCAAGTTCCACTTTCCTCCCACTCACTTCTTTTGAGAGAAACTCCTTCTCTAGAAAGGATCCATTCTTAGCAACGAATGTCTTGCCTTCAGATCTGTGATAGAAGGTGTACCCAACAGTCTCCTTTGGGTATCATATGAAGACACATTTCTCCGATTTGGATTCGAGCTTATTAGGTTGAAGCTTTTTCACATAAGCATCGCAGCCCCAAACTTTCAGAAACGACAACTTTGGTTTCTTGCCAAACCACAGTTCATAAGGCGTCGTCTCAACGGATTTCGATGGTGCCCTATTTAATGTGAATGCGTCCGTCTCTAAAGCATAACCCCAAAATGATAGCGGTAAATCTGTAAGAGACATCATAGATCACACCATATCTAGTAAAGTACGATTACGATGTTCGGACACACCATTACGCTGTGGTGTTCCGGGTGGCATGAGTTGCGAAACTATTCCGCATTGTTTCAAATGTAGACCAAACTCGTAACTCAAATATTCTCCTCCATGATCAGACCGTAGAAACTTTATTTTCTTGTTACGATGATTTTCAACTTCACTCTGAAATTCTTTGAACTTTTCAAATGTTTCAGACTTATGCTTCATTAAGTAGATATACCCATATCTTCTTAAATCATCTGTGAAGGTGAGAAAATAACGATATCCGCCACGAGCCTCAACATTCATCGGACCACATACATTTGTATGTATGATTTCCAATAAATCTGTTGCTCTGTCCATAGTTCCGGAGAACAGCATTTTAGTCATCTTGCCCATGAGGCACGGTTCGCAAGTACCAAGTGATTCATAATCAAGTGGTTCCAAAAGTCCATCAGTATGGAGTTTCTTCATGCGCTTTACACCGATATGACCTAAACGGCAGTGCCACAAATAAGTTGCACTATCATTATCAACTCTGCATCTTTTGGGTTCAACATTATGAATATGTGTATCACTACTATCGAGATTCATCAAAAATAGACCACTCTTCAAGGGTGCATGACCATAAAAGATATTACTCATATAAATAGAACAACCATTATTCTTTGATTTAAATGAATAACCGTCTCGCATCAAACAAGATCCAGATATAATGTTCATGCTCAACGCTGGCACCAAATAACAATTATTTAGGTCTAATACTAATCCCGAAGATAGATGTAGAGATAGCGTGCCGACCGCGATCACATTGACTTTGGAACCATTTCCCACGCGCATCGTCACCTTGTCCTTTGCCAGTGTTCGCTTAATCCGTAGTCCTTGTTTCGAGTTGCAAATATTAGCAACAGAACCAGTATCAAATACCCAGGTGCTACTGTGAGCTCTAGTAAGGTACACCTCAATAACATGTATATCACATATACCTTTGTTCACCTTGCCATCCTTCTTATCCGCCAAATACTTGGGCCAGTTCTGCTTCCAGTGACCAGTCTGCTTGCAGTAGAAGCACTCAATTTCAGGCTTAGGTCCAGACTTGGGTTTCTTCTCCTGAGCAGCAACTTGCTTGCTGTTCTTCTTGAAGTTCCCCTTCTTCTTCCCTTTGCCCTTTTTCTTGAAACTGGTGGTCTTGTTGACCATCAACACTTGATGCTCCTTCTTGATTTCTACCTCTGCTGCCTTTAGCATTGCGAAGAGCTCGGGAATTGATTTATTCATCCCTTGCATATTATAGTTCATCACGAAGCTCTTGTAGCTTAGTGGCAGTGATTGTAGAACTCTGTCAATGAGACTATCAACTGGAAGATTAACTCCCAGCTGAGTTAAGTGATTATGGTACCCAGAAATTCTGAGTATATGTTCACTGACAGAACTATTCTCCTCCATCTTGCAGCTATAGAACTTATTGGAGACTTCATATCTCTTAATCTCGGCATTTGCTTGAAATATTAACTTCAACTCCTGGAACATCTCATATGCTCCATGACGTTCAAAACGTCGTTGAAGTCCCGGTTCTAAGCCGTAAAGCATGGCACACTGAACTATCGAGTAGTCATCAGCTTTGCTCTGCCAGGCGTTCTTAGCGTCTACAGTTGCATCAGCAGCAGGCCTGGCACTCAGCGGTGCTTCCAGGACGTAATTCTTCCGAGCAGCAATAAGGATAATCCTCAAGTTACGGACCCAGTCCATGTAATTGCTACCATCATCTTTCAACTTTGCTTTCTCAAAGAACACATTAAATTCAATGGAACAACAACACGAGCCATCTATCTACAATCAAACATAGACAAGCAAGATACTATCAGGTACTAAGTTCATGATATATTTAAGTTCAATTAATCATATTACTTAAGAACTCCCACTTAGAAAGACATCCCTCTAATCTTTTAAGTGATCACGTGATCCAAATCAACTAAATCATAACCGATCATCACATGAAATGGAGTAGTTTTCAATGGTGAACATCACTATGTTGATCATATCTACTATATGATTCACGCTCGACCTTTCGGTCTCAGTGTTCCGAGGCCATATCTGCATATGCTGGTCTCGTCAAGTTTAACCTGAGTATTCTGCGTGTGCAAAACTGGCTTGCACCCGTTGTAGATGGACGTAGAGCTTATCACACCCGATCATCACGTGGTGTCTGGGCACGACGAACTTTGGCAATGGTGCATACTCAGGGAGAACACTTTTATCTTGAAATTTAGTGAGAGATCATCTTATCATGCTACCGTCAATCAAAGCAAGATAAGATGCATAAAAGATAAACATCACATGCAATCAATATAAGTGATATGATATGGCCATCATCATCTTGTGTTTGTGATCTCCATCTCCGAAGCACCGTCATGATCACCATCGTCACCGGCGCGACACCTTGATCTCCATCGTAGCATCGTTGTCGTCTCGCCAATCTTATGCTTCTACGACTATCGCTACCGCTTAGTGATAAAGTAAAGCATTACAGGGCGATTGCATTGAATACAATAAAGCGACAACCATATGGCTCGTGCCAGTTGCCGATAACTCGGTTACAAAACATGATCATCTCATACAATAAAATTTAGCATCATGCTTTGACCATATCACATCACAACATGCCCTGCAAAAAGAAGTTAGACGTCCTCTACTTTGTTGTTGCAAGTTTTACGTGGCTGCTATGGGCTTAGCAAGAACGGTTCTTACCTACGCATCAAAACCACAACGATAGTTTCTCAAGTTGGTGTTGTTTTAACCTTCGCAAGGACCGAGTGTAGCCACACCCGGTTCAACTAAAGTTGGAGAAACTGACACCCGCCAGCCACCTGTGTGCAAAGCACGTCGCTAGAACCAGTCTCGCGTAAACGTACGCGTAATGTCGGTCCGGGCCGCTTCATCCAACAATACCGCCGAACCAAAGTATGACATGCTGGTAAATAGTATGACTTATATCGCCCACAACTCACTTGTGTTCTACTCGTGCATATGACATCTACGGACAAAATCTGGCTCTGATACCACTGTTGGGGAACGTAGTAATTTCAAAAAAATTCCTATGCACACGCAAGATCATGGTGATGCATAGCAACGAGAGGGGAGAGTGTTGTCTACGTACCCTCGTAGACCGAAAGCGGAAGTGTTAGCACAACGCGGTTGATGTAGTCGTACGTCTTCATGATCCGACCGATCAAGTACCGAACGTACGACACCTCCGAGTTCAGCACACGTTCAGCCCGATGACGTCCCTCGAACTCCGATCCAGCCGAGTGTTGAGGGAGAGTTTCGTCAGCACGACGGTGTGGTGACGATGTTGATGTTCTACCGATGCAGGGCTTCGCCTAAGCACCGCTTGTCGGTGTCAAAACCGGCGGATCTCGGGTAGGGGGTCCCGAACTGTGCGCCTAAGGCGGATGATAACAGGAGGCAGGGGACACGATGTTTTACCCAGGTTCGGGCCCTCTTGATGGAGGTAAAACCCTACGTCCTGCTTGATTATTCTTGATAATATGAGTAGTACAAGAGTTGATCTACCACGAGATCAGAGAGGCTAAACCCTAGAAGCTAGCCTATGGTATGATTGTATGTTGTCCTACGGACTAAAACCCTTCGGTTTATATAGACACCGGAGGGGGCTAGGGTTTACTACACAAGGTCGGTTACAAAGGAGGAGATATACATATCCGTATTGCCTAGCTTGCCTTCTACGCCAAGTAAAAGTCCCATCCGGGCACGAGACAAAGTCTTCAATCTTGTATCTTCATAGTCCAACAGTACGGCTGTCCGGAGACCCCCTAATCCAGGACTCCCTTAGTAGCCCCCGAACCAGGCTTCAATGACGTCAAGTCCGACACGCAGTATTGTCTTCGGCATTGCAAGGCGGGTTCTTCTCCAAATTTTGAATGTTTGTCAAGTAGTGTCCGGCACCATAAATGTTGGACTTCTTGGCTTCGGCGCCCAATAAGGGCTATCTTCCACGCGTCAAATGAACACGAGGAGCCAGGGCGTTTTTACATTCGCCCCCCCAGCCAGATAAATAAATGGTCTATTAAAGGGATGGGGATTCTTAGATCCAATCCATACCATCCTCCCACAGCGAGAATCCATCGGAGCGTGTTTCGGAAAAATCCACTCCAACATGGCCGACCACCGCAGCTCCTCCTCTCGCCCCGTAGCTCTAAGCCCGGTGATTGGGAGAGTTGTTCTGTCTCACACAGTCGATTAGTCGAACTGCAGACTCAGGGATTTCTCCCTCCAGCGTATATGGTTCCCGTACGTGCCGGGCTCGCCACCTACAATGGCGGGGAGCAAGCGGAGAGCTTCCCCAGCCCCTCTACGGTGGCGCGGGTGTGCCTTGTTCCTTACTTATTAAGGGGACTCGGATTTCCGATTCATCCGTTCCTCTGCGGGCTCCTGGAGCTTTACGGCCTCCAACTGCATAATTTCACCCCTGCTTCCATATTACACATCGCCGGCTATGTTGCCCTTTGCGAGTTATTCCTGGGCTGCAAGGCTCATTTCGAGTTGTGGAAAAGGTTATTTTGCCTCGTCCCCCGCACACAGAAGGGGTCACTTTATCAAGTGGGCGGAGCCGAAATATGGCGCATCGCCGAAGCTGGATACCTGTCCGGTACTCCGAAGAAGACGTCCAAAGACTGGCCTTCAAAATGGTTTTATATGGAGGACGTCTCCCTTCCGGACCCTGTTCGGCAGGGTCTTCCTGAGTTCAACAATGCTCCTCTGAAGAAACGCCGAAGTTGGCGCCCACAGAGCCCCAGGAGGAAGACAACAGAGAAGTCATTTACCTGATGAACCGGATTAAAGCGCTGGCTCGATCAGGATTGACAGTAATCGAGGTTATGTCAATATGCATAATGCGGGGAGTGCAGCCACTTCAATATCGAGGGCACCCCCTGTGGTGTTTTAACGGGGAAGATGATGCCACCCGTTGCGGGCGTAAGGGTCCGTACAACGTCGCTGCTTTAGCAAAAATTATGTCCGAGTTGTTCAAGGGAGAGGAAGAGGAGTTCATCCGCATCAAGCCACGGGATGGATTCTCCATGTACAACCCTCCAAGCTGGGTGAGTTATATCTCCTTACTCCCATTCTTCCTGCATTCTTTGTAGTAGGTACTCACCTTGCCATTTTGCAGCAGGAATTGCGAAAAGCCATAAGGGAAGTCAACAACCCATCTCCACAACCAGAGGACCCTGACCGGGCCCTCGGTCCCGGACTCGAAGAAGATCCGGACATATTCGTGGAGCTGATAGACCGGCAGTTCTATCAATTAAGCTGTGATGGCACCGTGGTGGCCATTACGACCGACTATCCCAGACTGCTCCCTGCGTCGCATGTAAGAAAAAACAAAATCCCAACTCCAAAAACTAGGATCCCCTTTTAGACACTTCACCTACCATATACATATGGTGTTTTACAGGGAAGGCATTCGGGACGCCGTGCCGAACCCGCAGCAACTCGCCAACAAGAGGCACCGAGGCCGGGTAGGCCAAAAAGGAAGGCGGTCAGGACGGAGACGCCGGCACAGAGGTATGACAAAAAGACCCCGCTCTGTGGTTGTCGTCTTTCTCGAAATGTAATGACGTCCATGTTTCTTTACTAGAAAAAATGCTCGCCGGGATATGTCCGGCGAGGCTGCCGATCATGCTTCCACCAGTCGGGCTCCAGGGCCGGACATAGAGGCGGAGGCCGACATGGGGCGGATGCCGGATGCTCCTCCTGCAGAGGACGCAGATAGACTGTCCGCTACAAATTCAGAAGTGGAGAGCGCCATGAATCATAGGCATCGCCGGGCCGTACTCCGTGACGCTTGCTTCTCACCAGAGGCATTTGATGCCTTCAATTCTGGAGACGCATACCTCCCGTGCTGCTCAAAATGGTCTAGCTAGAGCCACGGACCAGTATGTAAGGGATGTACGGGTAAGCAAATCTGATGATTATATGTATTAGTAGCCCCTGAGACTTGAAACAGTTAGCAGAACTGATTTAAGGTTCATCTATTGTGCAGGTTCTTATAGAGAAGAATACTCGACTGTCACAGGACCTGGAGGAATGCAAGACCCAACTTAGGGTTGCCGTTGCCGCATTGAAGGAACCTAAGAAGTCCCCAGCTGGTAACATTTCTTTCAAAGAATAATAGGTACCATATAGTGTGCGGTTGTGGCTGCAGATCTAACAATAGATATTGCAGATGAATCCAGAGATAATCCGGAGGACCAGCATGTCGTACGACAGATAAAGGCCGGCGACCGCGTGCTGACTGAGGTCAGGCGGGAGAAAAACAATCTCCAAGACGCCAATACCAAGCTGAGCGTGGAACTGAAGGATGTTTGAGCCCAGCTTGTCGACTCCGAGAAGGAGAATAAGCGGCTTCAACGCGGCATTTTCAGTAAGTGCTGGGATGAACCCTTAAAAGGGGGGCGGCGTTGAAGCTGGCTAACAGAATTATATCTGCAGGTATGCTCACGGGTCGTCCCGTGGAGGAGATGCCCGAGTCTGCGGGTGATCTTCTACCCGAGCTCTCACGATTGCACGAACAAGTTCGGCAGGTGATGCAAGGTATTGCCCAGGCCTTGTGGCCATCCGTCTCCCTACCAGAAGGCATTGGAGAGCTTGCGGAGAAGCTCAAGGGAGCGCGGCGGCGCTTCCGATTATGGAAGATATCGGCCTGCCGTCAAGGTGCCAGGGAAGCCTGGGCCATGGTGAAGACGCGGTATACCAAGGCTGACCCAAACCACATGGCCGAGGTCGGACATGTGGGGACCGATGGGAAAGAGATCCCCGTTAGCTTAGTGTATGGGCAAGTAGAATTAGCCGCAAAGTATTCCCAACAAGATTGTAGGCTAGACAGCCCGTTGGATGGTATAGAAGAGGAATTTAGTTAGTCTACATGACTATATAATTAAAGTGACATGTATAATGCCTTCTAGCCGGATTGTAAATCATTTGTCATGGTGGACCTTTTCGCTTCAACCTTGGGACCCGATAGTCCGGAGTGTATCCGAATACCCGCTCAGTTATATAAGAACCGGGGTATGCGTGGAAACCAGGCGTAGGGGTCATTAGTGCTTGAACAGACAAGTACCCAACTAGTTATGTTATATTACATGGGTAGTAAGAAACATCTTCTAGGGAGAATAGTTCCGTTAAGGGTTCCTTTCCCTGGGTACGCATGCCCTAAAGTGCATGTCCGGACTGCGAGAGTAAACGCAGGCAAAAATATCTGGGGGCACATATGGAAAATAAATAAAAATCATCTTTTGTTCACCGACCGAATATTCCCTTAAGAACGCTAGCTTTCGGCTTCACCCAGTCTGAGGTACACATTCGGCTGACCCGGCAGTAACAATCGCAGAGGTGCTCCCCTTATGCCCTAGCCGAATTAACGAGAATGTAGGGCATAAATACAAGAGCCAGGCAACCCAGCTTGGCCAAAACTTAAGTCATATCGATGCATATAATGGCGAAGAAAAGGTACATGCGGAAGAATAACACATGTGCGGGGCATGAAGCCCAGATAAATAATTAAGCTTCTGTGTAAGAAGCCCCCCCAGGTATAATGAGCGCGGTTAGCGCATCAATAGTGTGCAAGCAAGGCACAAGTTGGCCCTTGAAGGCCTTGAGAAAGAATAAAAGAAAGAAAGAGAAAAAAGACAGATAATGTAAATGCGAAAAATGGACAGAGGAAGGAGATGAACATAGAGTCCGACACTAGGCGTAGAATCTTCGGAGCCTGGCAGCGTTCCATGGGTTCGGCTCAAGTCGATTATTCGATGCATCCCGGAGACGATACGCTCCACCGGCCAGAACTTCGTCAATAATGAAGGGACCTTCTCATTTGGGCTCGAGCTTGGTCTTTTTCTTCTCCGGCAGGCGTAAAACTAGCTCGCCAATGTTATAAGTTTTGGCCCGTACTTCTCTGCTTTGGTATCTTTGAGTCTGTTGCTGTAATGCGGAACGGGCTTTTGCCACGTCGCGCTCCTCCTCCAGTGTGTCCACACTGTCCTGCCGACCGATCTCGGCTTCTCTTTCTTCGTACATGCACACTCGAGGTGAGTCATGAATTATGTCGCAGGGCAGAACCGCCTCTGCGCCGTATACCATAAAGAAGGGTGTGTATCCGGTAGTACGATTCGGCGTGGTCCGCAGCCCCCAGAGTACGGAGTCGAGCTCCTCTACCCAGTGCGTGTTAGACTCCTTTAAGGACCGCACTAACCTGGGTTTGATGCCGCTCATGATAAGACCATTTGCTCGCTCGACATGGCCGTTGGTTTATGGGTGATAGACAGAAGCATAATCGAGCTTGATGCCCATGTTGCTGCACCAGAGTTTTACCTCGTCGGCCGTAAAGTTTGTGCCATTGTCAGTGATGATGCTGTGGGGGACGCCATAACGGTGTACAACCCCGAATATGAAGTTTATCACCAGTCCGGATTCGGCCGTTTTAACAGGTCTGGCTTCTATCCATTTGATGAATTTATCCACCATGACCAGTAAGTATTTTTTCTTATGGGTTCCCCCTTTAAGGGGTCCAACCATGTCAAGCCTCCAGACCGCGAAGGGCCAGGTAATGGGGATTATTTGGAGGGTGGTGGGTGGCATGTGGCTTTGGTTTGCAAAAAGCTGGCAACCGACGCAGCGTTGGACCAAGTCCTATGCATCTACCCGGGCCGTCGGCCAATAAAAACATGTACAGAAGGCCTTGCTTACAAGGGCCCGGGCTGCGACGTGGTGGCCACCGAGTCCGGCGTGAATTTCTGCCAAAAGTTTCCGCCCTTCCTCTTCGGAGATGCACCTTTGAAGGACTCCGGTAGTACTTTTTTTATACAGCTCTCCCTCATGGACCCTGTAGGCTTTAGATCGCCGCACTATGCAGCGTGCCTCATTTTGGTCCTCGGGAAGTTCCTGCCTAGTTAGGTAGGCCAGGAATGGTTCTGTCCACGGGGCGATGATGGCCATTATTACGTGGGCTGAAGGTGTTATTTCGGTGGCAGAACCTCCGATTTTGTCAAAGTGTTCGGTATCGAGCATTTTGGTCGGGTCCGGACTATTGTTACCGGTGTCCCCTTCCCATACCACGAATGGCTTAAACAACCTTTCCAAAAAGATGTTGGGGGGGATCGCATCGCGTTTTGCGCCAATGCGGGCGAGGATATCCGCCACCTGATTGTTTTCCCGAGCCACATGGTGAAATTTGAGCCCCTCGAACCGAGCTGACATCTTTAGGACGGCGTTGCGATATGCCGCCATCTTCGGATCCTTGGCATCGAAGTCTCCGTTTATTTGGGATATTGCAAGGTTCGAATCCCCACGCACCTCTAGGTATTGAATGCCCATGAAAACTGCCATCCGGAGACCATGTAACAGGGCTTCGTATTCGGCTGCGTTGTTGGAGTCTGTATACAGTATCTGTAGTATTTATTGAATTGTATCTCCGGTTGGGGACGTCAGGACGACGCCAGCCCCCAGACCAGCCAGCATTTTGGAGCCGTCGAAGTGCATGATCCAATTGGAGTATGTGTCGTACTCTTTAGGGAGTTCGGCTTCGTCCATTCGGCGACAAAGTCGGCCAATACTTACGATTTAATGGATCGCCGGGGTTTGTATGTTATGTCGAACGGGAGGAGCTCAATGGCCCATTTGGCAATCCGGCCCGTGGCGTCGCGGTTGTTTATAATATCATTAAGTGGCACTTCCGAGGCTACTGTAATTGAACACTCTTGAAAGTAGTGCCGCAGCTTCCAGGATGCCATGAATACCGCATAGGCTATCTTTTGATAATGTGGGTACCATGATTTGCATGGAGTGAGGACAGTGGATACATAATATACTGGCTTTTAAAGGGGGAATTTATGTTCGTCCGCTTCTTGTTCGACGACGAGCACTGCGCTTACAACCTGATGAGTTGCCGCAATGTACAACAGCATTGGTTCGCCGATGTTTGGCGTGACCAGGATTGGGTTGGTTGCCAGTATGGCTTTTATTTCTTTCAATCCGGCTGTGGTGGCGTCCATCCACTCGAAGTGTTCGGTGCGCCGAAGGAGGCGATAAAGGGGTAATGCCTTTTCTCCTAAGCGGGAGATAAAGCGGCTTAGAGCCGCCACACATCCAGTTAATTTCTGGATTTGTTTGAGGTCTGTTGGGGTAGCCAACTATGAGAGAGCTCGGATTTTGGCCGGATTAGCTTCAATTCCTCTACTGGAGACAATGAAGCCCAGGAGCTTTCCGACTGGTACGCCGAAAACACATTTTTCGGATTGAGCTTGATGTCGTATTTTCGGAGGTTGTCGAATGTGAGCCTCAAGTCGTCTATTAGAGAGTCGACGTGCTTGGTTTTGACGACCACATCATCTACGTATGCCTCTACTGTTTTGCCGATCTGTTTCTCCAGACATGTCTGAATCATGCGCTGATATGTTGCGCCGGCATTTTTGAGCCCGAAAGGCATTGTGTTGAAACAGAAGGGGCCGTATGGTGTGATAAATGCCATTGCGGCTTGGTCGGACTCCGCCATCTTGATTTGGTGGTAGCCGGAGTATGCACCGAGGAAACAAAATGACTCGTGTCCTGCGGTAGCATCGATAATTTGATCAATGCGGGGGAGGGGGAAGGGATCCTTTGGGCAGGCCTTGTTGAGGTCCTTAAAATCGACACACAGGCGCCAGGATTTGTCCTTCTTTGGTACCATCACTAGGTTTGCTAGCCAGTCCGGGTGTTTTATTTCTCTAATGAATCCGGACTCTAATAACTTGGCTAGTTCTTATCCCATAGCTTGTCTCTTAGGTTCAGAGAAACGCCGAAGAGTCTGCTTGACCGGCTTGAATCCCTTTAGAATATTGAGGTTGTGCTCGGCTAGCCTGCGTGGGATTCCTGGCATGCCTGAGGGGTGCCAGGCGAATATGTCCCAATTCTCACGCAGGAACTCTCGTAGTGCGGCGTCCACGGCGGGGTTTAACTATGCCCCGATGGAGGCTGTTTTTGTAGGGTCCGTTGGGTGGACTTGGAATTTGACTATTTCATCCGCTGGTTTAAAAGAGGTGGACTTGGATCTCTTGTCAAGTATCACGTCGTCCTTGTCCACTGTGGAGCATAGCACGGTTAATTCCTTGGCTGAAAGGGCTTCGGATAATGCCTTGAGGGCCAATGCGGCTGTTTTGTTTTCGGCGCGGAGTGCTGTGTCCGGATCACTAGCGAGAGTGATGATTCCCTTGGGCCCGGGCATTTTGAGCTTCATGTACCCATAATGGGGTATGGCTTGGAAGATCGTGAACGCCTCCCGCCCTAAAAGGGCGTGGTATCCACTACTGAACGGGGCCACTTGGAATGTAATTTCTTCGGACCTATAGTTCTCCGCCGTGCCGAAAACCACATCTAGTGTGATTTTCCCAGCACAGCGTGCTTCCCGACTAGGGATGATTCCTCTGAAGGTTGTGCTACTTTGCTCAATGCGGTTCCAGTCTATTTCCATTTTTTGAAGAGTTTCCTCATAGATGAGGTTTAATCCACTGCCGCCGTCCATGAGTACTTTGGTGAGTCGAAAGCCGTCCACAATTGGACTGAGGACCAGTGTGGCTGGTGCTCGGGCTGTTCGGAATTTAGGTTCGTCACTGGCATTGAAGGTAATAGCCGTGTCGCTCCATGGATTTATTGCTGCCACATGGCAGATTTCGGCAATGCTACGGAGTGTTTGCTTGCGCCTATTATTTGATGCGAAGGTCTCAAAGACTGTTAATACCGTATTGTTATCCCTAGGATGGTGCTCTATGGCATATGGGATGAGAAGATCCTCGCCGCTTTTGGCCACCTGCCGGAGTATCCAACATGCTCTAAGGCTGTGTGTTGGTATGGTATCTGCTGTACTATGAATTTTGCAGGGTCTGTTGAGCCATCCCTCCAATACGGTTCCATGCCCTGTAGAGGGTTTTTGCTTCTTTGTAATTAACTCGGGTGTCTTATGATAGTGCACCCTTTTATTTCGGACTGGGTGTATATTCGGAGCCGGATTATCCCAAAATTTCGTTTCGGTTTTCCAGGCATTTTCCATCGCACAGTACTTTCGTACTATGGACGCCAAGTCGGCGAAGCGTGATATGTCACGGCGACTTATGGAGTTAAGGATTCCCTTGTCCGTGCAGTTATTGCAGAAAAATGAGACTGCGTCTTCCTCGCGGCAGTCCTTAACCTTGTTCATCACAAGGAGGAATCTGGCCCCAGTAATGATGTATTGTTTCATGGGGCTCTTGCCTGATGTGGGAAAGATCGTTTATGTCTGGGTGGGTGGTTATATTTGAGTTCGAACCCTTACCCGATCTGAGACCCAGGGGCCGAGGTGTTTCCAATCTTGGAAGTTCGGATTTCGGGATGTTGCCCGATAAGTCTGGCCCGCTGCCTGACTCTAGGTTCAGGGCTTGGGTGATGTCCTCCCGTGAACGGGTATCCGGCTCGGAGAGCTCAGGAATCCGGACATAGTTAGTCCTCAAGATAGAGGAAGAATCGCCGCATTGTTCCTCCACCACCGCAACATGATGGGTGACCGGTGGAGAGTTAATCTCCCTTTGATCGGGTTTAAGCCCAATCCAATCATAGTCCGTAGCGACTCCCAAGGCGGCGATGCAATCCAAGAGCTCGTTTAGGGAAGAGAGCTCCATTGGATCCATCTGCTCGGCGATTTCCGAGCCGACGTGGAGGCTGTTTTCGATGACCCGAGAAGTCATCGTCGGTGCAGCAGCCGAGCGGGCGGTCATGATGAAACTGCCTAGCCGGAGAGTTTGGCCGACAGCCAGGGCTCCCCCGACGGTAATGTTGTTTTTAACAACGAGACGAGGCATCCTTCCTTACGGCGACGACACAGTGGAACTCTCAATGAAAGCATCAATGTCAGTGTCAAAACTGGCGGATCTCGGGTAGGGGGTCCTGAACTGTGCGTCTAAGGCGGATGGTAACACGAGGCAGGGGACATGATGTTTTACCCAGGTTCGGGCCCTCTTGATGGAGGTAAAGCCCTAGTCCTGCTTGATTATTCTTGATAATATGAGTAGTACAAGAGTTGATCTACCACAAGATCAGAGAGGCTAAACCCTAGAAGCTAGCCTATGGTATGAGTGTATGTTGTCCTACGGACTAAAACCCTCCGGTTTATATAGACACCGGAGGGGGCTAGGGTTTACACAAGGTCGGTTACAAAGGAGGAGATATACATATCCGTATTGCCTAGCTTGCCTTCTACGCCAAGTAAAAGTCCCGTCCGGACACGAGACGAAGTCTTGAATCTTGTATCTTCATAGTCCAATAGTCCGGCCGAAGGATATAGTCCAGCTGTCCGGAGACCCCCTAATCCACGACTTCCTCACCGCTACAGTAATATCGATGTGGACTATGGTGGAGGGGGGGCACCGCACACGGCTAAAGGATCAAACGATCAATTGTTGTGTCTATGGGGTGCCCCCTGCCCCCGTATATAAAGGAGCAAGGGGGAGGGGTGCGGCCGGCCAGGGAGAGGGCGCGCCAGGAGGAGTCCTACTCCCACCGGGAGTAGGACTCCCCCCTTTCCTAGTTGGAATAGGATTCGGGAGAAGGAAAGAGAGAGGGGGAGAAGGAAAGAGGGGCCGCCCCCTTGCCCTAAACCAATTCGGTTTGGGCCTGGGGGGGGGGGTGCGCCCCACACTCCCCTTGCTTCCCTCTATTTCCACTAAGGCCCATGTAGGCCCATTAAGCCGCCGGGGGGTTCCGGTAACCTCTCGGTACTCAGGTAAAATCCCGATTTCACCCGGAACACTTCCGACATCCAAACATAGGCTTCCAATATATGAATCTTCATGTCTCAACCATTTCGAGACTCCTCGTCATGTCCTTGATCACATCCGGTACACCGAACACCCTTCGGTACATGAAAACATATAAACTCATAATATAATCATCATCGTAACGTTAAGCGTGCAGACCCTACGGGTTCGAGAACTATGTAGACATGACCGAGACACATCTCCGGTCAATAACCAATAGCGGAACCTGGATGCTCATATTGGCTCTCACATATTCTACAAAGATCTTTATCGGTCAAACCACACAACAACATTCGTTGTTCCCTTTGTCATCGGTATGTTACTTGCTCGAGATTCGATTGTCGGTATCTCAATATCTAGTTCAATCTCATTACCGACAAGTCTCTTTACTCGTTCTGTAATACATTATCCTGCAACTAACTCATTAGTTGCAATGCTTGCAAGGCTTAAGTGATGTGTATTACCGAGAGGGCCAGAGATACCTCTCCGACAATCGGAGTGACAAATCCTAATCTTGAAATACGCCAACCCAACAAGTACCTTTGGAGACACCTGTAGAGCACCTTTATAATCACCCAGTTACATTGTGACGTTTGGTAGCACACAAAGTGTTCCTCCAGTAAACAGGAGTTGCATAATCTCATAGTCATAGGAACGTGTATAAGTCATGAAGAAAGCAATAGCAACATACTAAACGATCGGGTGCTAAGCTAACAGAATGGGTCATGTCAATCACATCATTCTCCTAATGATGTGACCCCGTTAATCAAATGACAACTCATGTCTATGGTCAGGAAACATAACCATCTTTGATCAACGGGCTAGTCAAGTAGAGGCATACTAGTGACAATCTGTTTGTCTATGTATTCACACATGTATTATGTTTCTGGTTAATACAACTCTAGCATGAATAATAAACATTTATCATGATATAAGGAAATAAATAATAACTTTATTATTGCCTCTAGGGCATATTTCCTTCAATGCCTCCAACAAGGTGGCAGCCCCCATAGGCGTCGTCGACAACTCTGGTCACAACTAGGAGCACGGCTTTCGCCGGTAGATTTGCACGCCGAAGCCCATGACCAGTCAGGCCACCCATACACTCAGCCAACACGTCATCGGCTTTACCATCTACAGGAGACTGACTACCCTCGATGGCCAAGAGACCACATCACATATCTGGAGGCAAGTAAGGACCTGACCAAAACCGCGACCTCGCCCCAAACCTTGCCAGGCCGGAGGACAGCCGGATCCACAACTGGAAGGCTATATCTGAGCCACACCATGTAGATCTGAATCACTAGAAGCAATGGAGCCAACGCAACAGCCTAGTCTTGACCCACTGCTAGATGTCGCGAGGTCGTCGCCGAAGCCACGCTTGCTCGCCGCTCTGCCTTTCTGACGTACCACTAGAGGAGACACTGCTATCATGTAAGACGTGGCCTGGACCACCACCATCCTGAGAAGGGGAGAAGGCGCCGCTAGAGGACGCCCCACCACTAACGTCTGTGGCTCAGGCTTAGCCTGGCCGCATCGTCCGGCGATGGTGAGGGATCATTGAGGGGACAGATGGACGCAACTTGAAGCAGCTAGGTTCCCCTGAGCCTCCCGTGAGAGAAACGTGGGGATCGTGATGTGACTTGTTGTACTAAGATCTTATAGAATTCATTTCTTTAGAGTATGCAATTGTGTACCTTAGTTTTATAGGATGCAAAAAATATGTACAATAAGATGTTTACACGAAGAGCCCTGGGACAACACACCTGGCCACCAGCCGGCCCAAAGGAAGAAACACATCAGATTTTAGTTGAAAAAACAGCACTGACCGAAAGGATCTCTTCCCATTGTAATTTTTGGAATATACTGTTGCCCTGATGCCTCACAAGCTTAAATATTACAATTGAGGCTTTCATGTGATTGTCAATGTCTTTGTACGTGCTACCGTAGTATCGCAATGTGAGGGACGCGGTTGGTTACCTGTATCTTTTTGGGCACATTGCATGCTTGTCCCAATTGAGCCCAATTCAACTAATGCAGCCAACAAACTAATATCTGCATGTAGTTTGGTTGCATGCATGTAGGCTGCCTACATTAGGGAGAATTTTTTACCTCAACATGAAAATGGGTACCCGCTACCCGCGAACCCGGTGGGTAAAAACCCTATTAGGGTAAGGGTATGGGAAATTAAAATACCCATGGGTTTCTAAATGGGAAAAAAATTATACCCAACGGGTAAGGCGGGTACGGGTATGGGAACGCAATACCCATACCCGCGAACCCTCAAACCCGTATAATAATAACCCTGTCAACTAGGTCCCATGTGTCATTGACTTAGATGAAAAAACCCTAAACTACCAACTTGTGTGTCGAACTTAAGTGGCTGAAATGACTTATGTGTGTGTGCTGAAATGCTGAAATGTGATATGTCTATGTGCTGAAATGTTGAAATATATGTGCTGAAATGTTGTGTACATATACTGAAATGTTATATAAATGTGCTGAAATTTTGTATAAATGTGCTGAAATGTTACATATGTGCTGAAATCTTGTATATTTGTGCTAAAATGTTGTATACATGTGTAAAAATACTGAAATACAAATGCTCAAGTATAAGCGCCTAGTTGGGTATTTTTACCCGCGGATATTACCCGTACCCAGCCGGGTATAGGTATGAGACGGTTTGAAACCCGGGGTGCAGGTACGGGTACAGGTATGGACGAATTCTTTTGAGATGGGTGTGGGTATGGGCACCTAATACCCATACCCAAACCCTGCGGGTGCCATGTTGATTTTTACCTGGCGTTTGGTTGCGTGCATTGGCTGGGCTGATGCAAGTGCCCGGTGTTTGGTTGCATACAAGCAACATTATTAAGAGTTAACAACTACACATAACACATAGAGTTATAGTAGAGTTTCTTGACAGTGTGCTCGCCATGACGGTGTTAGTGTAGGCCGCGGGCGAGGAGGCCTACCGGGTGATGGCGACAGTGGTGCCGGGCACAACGTGCGTCCATCCGGCTAGGTTGACGATGATTAGCGAGAACAGAGTGTCTCAGCTACTGCGGTGGACGGTGGCTACGGCGCCGCATCCGATGCGGCGAGCATGCTGTCGTGGGCAAGCGGCCCCATCGGCGACGTGGTGATCTAGTTGCTAGTGTCGCCAACGTGGAGAAAGTCCGTGGGAAGAGACGAATAGGTGGACGCTATACAGAGGTCAGGGAGGAGAAATGCAGTGTGTGCGCCATGCTACCGTGAGCGTAGTAAGACGAGAGAGAAGGCCGAAAGGAACGACACCGGTGCCAACGCCAGTGTAGTAGGACGCCAGTGGCAGAGAGTAAACATCAGAAAGGACTAGGCAAAGGAGATTAAGGAGTGTCATTAAAACAGACCACACATATGTATATATATAGCCCATGAAGAAGATGTAGATCTACTCGTCTTGGATCGTCGAAACAGAAAATATGCAACATGAAAATCGTGTGAAACTGCGAGATGAAGCTAATGGCCAGAGGACATTTCAAACTATCGACCGGGCACGACGAATTTGACAAAACCCTTCAAAATATCTTCAAACATGAAACACAAAATTCAACATTTAAAGTCGACGAATGTGACATATTGACGTATTATATGGATAGGCACACAAATTCCACAGAGATAACACAAACGATATACAGAAAACAATATATGATTGTAGGCACGTCTCTTTAGTTTGTAGCGGCGGCTGCGGCGCGAGCGTGCATCGCCATGGCAAACTCGACCAGCTTGCCCACGTCCGGCATGACCGCCTCCACCGCGTCCAACGATCCGAAGTTGTCCGCCCACGCAGCCAAGAGCGGAGTGGTGGCGGGATCGAAGGTCTTGACGCCCTTCATCTTATCGCCCGCGTGCACCCATGCGAGGAGGCCGCCGAGCATCACGTCGACGTACCCCGCGGTGTCGCCGCCGAAGAAGGGTTTGCCGTTAGAGCAGTCCCTCAGGGCCCCCTCCAAGGTCTCCACCGCGGCGGTCACCTGCTTCTTCCCCTCGGCCTTCTCCTCCTCCGTCTTGGCCATGGACGCCTGGGACGACGCTTTCACGAGCTGCACAATTACAACCATATCACAAAACCGCGCGGAAGAAACCACGAACCAGATGCTAAAAAACACTCAAACGAAACGAATCAACCGATGCGGCCGGGATGTATATAATACCGTGCCGTCGATGTAAGCGGCCCAGAAGCGAGCAACGGCGCGGCCGTGGGGTTCCTCCGGGAGGAGCGAGGGGCCGACGCCGGCGAAAGCCTCGTCGATGTACTGCAGGATGACCGACGACTCGCACACGGGCTTGCCGTCGTGGATCAGCACCGGCACCTTCTGGAGCACGGGGTTGGACTTGAGGAGCAGCTCGCTCTTGCTCTTGAGGTCCTCTTCGACGTACTCGTAGCCGACGCCCTTGAGGCTGAGCGCGAGCTGGACGCGAAGGACGAACGGGCTCGCCCACATGCCCAGCAGCTTCACTTCGTCGCTTCCTCCTCCGGCCATTGCTGGTGTCTTGATCGGCTCTTGTGTGGTTGGTGGCTTGGTGCTTGACTTGACTGTTAGAGATGGAGGGGAGGAGCCGGGAGCGGTGTATATATGGCCTAGAAGCCTGCAATGACACGACTTGTTTTGTTGTCTGCGAGGCTGTAGTGCGTTTTCTGATTATCTTTGGCAACAAGTTGATTCAGGAACCATCTAGAAACTGTTGACTTGGCCCTTGCAGAAATCTTGTTATTTTGACGGAGGAAGACTCGGACAATATGAGCATATCCGGTAATCCCTCGTGTGTTTTTTATTGCAATGATGATTTATATGTTCCCTAATCGCATATTTAAACTGAAGAGTGAAATGGACCGGAGATAACCCAAACTAAATACTCTCTTCGATTCATGTATTAAGTGTGCGTTAATTAATTTGGATCAAACAGTATAATTAAATTTCTAGTGAATACAACCTTTTGTGTATGAATGTTACCACCTGAGATAAACCCTAAGATATAAGCCCCGATAAGTAGAGTTATCCCTCACAACTTTTTGTTGTTGTTGATATTCCTCACAACTTTACCTCCGTTAAGAGGTGATCTTCACCTAATCTAAAAAGGAAAAACTGATCAACTCCTCAAACCCTTTCTTTTATTCGAGATTCCTCGCTTTTTAGTTTGAGTAGAACATCGTTTGGAGGAGAGGTTTGACCTTCTTCTTCTTTTTGCGGGGAGGAGAGGTCTGACCTTTTGCTCTTGAAGCATTTGGCGTCATTATCTGCGTCATCAGCATGGCATGTATGTATTGCAGGCTTGGAGGACAAGGTATAGCAATATTTAGTTTAACATAAGCTGCAGGTCAGCATAATGATATCACATTCGAGGAGATAACGCGTGAATTATCTGATTAGTGACATGCATGATGTTCATGTCAAGTTGCTGCAACTACCACTAATTAATTTTATTGAGTTAAGAAATATTTATTTGTTTAGGACAGTACAAGGAACGACTTCCCAGCACTCTATGTGCAACTCTCTCCATATTTGTAGATAAGGCATTTTCATGTTTATCCTTATCTCCCACAACCTTACTGATGAGCAATTAAAAAAAGAAGCCTCTGAAACAATCTGGCATGATGGTCGTTGTCGGCGTCGTCCATGCCCATGCCTCCGCTCAGTTCGATCACCAACCACCACCACGCTCCACTCCTCCTCGCCTTATCTCTCGTCTTTCTCGAGATATCATTACTTTTTACACATGAGATTACTCCCGCATGGGTCAATCACAATAGGTGTTTTATCAAAAAAATGCATCTTGATGTTCCATGCAATGCACGGGCATCTTGCTAGTTCTATGGAAAAAATTAAACTAAGTTGGTTTCTTTGGCCCTAAGCGCGGCCCACCAAACAACTCATCCCCACCCATTTCATGTTTTTTTCTCGAGAGTACGCCTAAGCGTACCATAGATTTATAGAATGCAGAATAATAATTACAAGAATGCTACCACTTGATGCGAACAAAGAGTGTAGCACGAACACCACACCCAACAGGACCAAGGACAAACACCACGCCAAGCGAGCTACAACGCAAAAGAACCTATCCTAGAGAGATACACAGAACCGCGTCTCGACCGACGCCTGGAACCTCCGAGACCACCAACTACCGCAGAACATCACTTGCCGACGCACCATCACCCTGGGCGTCTTGAAGAAAGTGGCGGATAGATGGCAGGACTCGATCCGCTCCGTGAAGCCACCGTCTTGGACACACCGACGACGGGCGTACATAGCGCCACGGAGGATCAAATGAGAATAGCGACGAACACCGGAGGAGAGCAATGAGGAGGCCAATGCGTCTCCAAACACAATGCTCCCAACAGTGGAGCGACATCGAGGAAGCCACCATTGTGCCGATCCAAGAGCCGAATCAAGGCTTTCGCCTGGAGACATCCACCAATTCCAAGAGCGCGAGGGGAAAGGCAAACACGCTCAGCGATGCCTCCAAGGAGGAGAATGACATCCACGGGTGCCATCATTGTCCGCCCGGCAGAATCCGTGCAAGATTTTCATCTGCGTGTAGCCCCTCTCCACACCTCCATGGAATCAGAGGCACTGTCCAAGAAACCTCACACCGGCGCCACCACAATACTTGTCGATGTAGCTGCAAAGCCGAGGATCGACCGCCGACCGCCCGACAGGGTAACCACGACCACTCCACCAACTCCCAACCTGCACGAGGACCCACAACCAACTAGCACCTCCGGCCAGGTTCGGGACGCTCGTGGCGGCTGTCGGCCACCATGGGACAACCTTGCGTCGACCGAACTTGCCTCACCACAAAAGAAACCAGGCAACACCAGCAAAAGAGCAAAACCGCTCACCACACCACACAGGGTTGGCCAGTCGCTCGATGCTCGCCAAGACTCCATCTTGGCCGAGCCATCGAAGTGCCCCCACCAGCCTACTCGTGGGACTCACCAGCACCTCCAGCTAGCACCGCCGCCACCAAGAACGCACCACCCCACCGCTGCCAGGCCCCACCAGGCCCGCCGCGCCACCAGGCTACCCGCCGAGCACTGACCATCTATCCTCACCTCCGGCCGGCACGGATCTGGCCAGGCACGGGCTCCCTCACGGCGAGAAGCACCAGACCGCCACCGGCCTACGCACTCCACCTCGACACACCGCCACTAGACCTCCGCGCAGCCCCACACCACGTCCCGCCAGTGCGCAGTCGTCGCCGCGTCGGCCATCACGATCCGCCATCAGGCCGACGAAGCGGTCCCCCACGACCATTGAGGGAGTCCTGGATTAGGGGGTCCCCGGGCGTCTAGGCTATGTGACATGGGTCAAACTGATGAGCCGTGAAGATACAAGATAGAAGGCCTTCCCCCGTGTCCGGATGGGACTCTCCTTTGCGTGGATGGCAAGTTTTGGCGTTTGGATATGAAGTTTCCTTTACCTGTAAACCGACTCTGTATAACCCTAGGACCCTCCGGTGTCTATATAAACCGGAGGGTTTAGTCCGTAGAGGCGATCATAATCATAATGTCTAGACATCTAGGGTTTAGCCATTACGATCTCGAGGTAGATCAACTCTTGTAACCCCCTATACTCATCAAAGAAAATCAAGCAGGAAGTAGGGTATTACCTCCCTTAAGAGGGCCCGAACCTGGGTAAACATCGTGTCCCCTGCCTCCTGTTATCTTCGACCCTCAGACGCACAGTTCAGGCCCCCTACCCGAGATCGGCCGGTTTTGACACCGACAACCACCGCTCCAGGAGAGACCAAGAGGGATCCCGCCGCCGTCAGCACCATACGGGCTTTTCCCGCTGGCACCCGCCGATGGTGGCGGGGGCCGGCGGCTGATTTAGGGCACCCGAGTCACCCGCGGGGGCAACGGGGGGCAGGGGAGGGAAAAATAGCTAGCCTCTTTTTCCTGAGTCGCCCGCCCATCCATTTCATGTTCAAGCATCACTTCCTCCTTTTTTCACGTAGCGCTCCCTCTCCATGTCATCTCCTCTTCTTTTTAGCGACCTTGGCCATCAGCGTAATCCTACTACGCCACAGCCTCCTGTCGCCACCGTCGACCACGGCCTCAAGAAATGGCTCTCCCCCATCCTTGGCCTTGAGCAAGGCCACCAGAACTAGGAAAACAACGCACATAGGCATCTTGAAATCCAAGGGAAATCCATCAACGTCTATCATGCCTAGTGCAACAAGGGTAAATCCCTAGGTGCCCCCATCGTGCTCAGCTGCAAGGTCAATGTGTCGGTACCTATTCTGAAGATGGATCGGCGAAAAACAGTGAAGGCGGCCTCTACAGCATGCTGGACCGGTTTGTGCCTCCGACCCACCGGTGGGCGGGTTGCTTGAGGCCTCCGGTTTTAGATGTTGGGCTTTGTATGAGGTTCGTCTAGACGGCCCCGACCATCTACACATCCTTCATCAAGTTGATAATACGGAGCACAAATGGTATTGCAATGTTTGAAAATGAGGCCCAGGGTCCGTACTTCCGCTAGTGCAATCTCTCAACAATGCTAATATAATTGGATCATATAACCATCCCTACATGTGCGATGAAGAATCACTTCAAAGTTCTTATCTAGCGGAGAACATAAGAAGAAATTGTTTGTAGGGTACGAAACCACCTCACAACTATTATTTCCGATCAATCTATCATAGAGTTCGTACTAAAATAACACCAAACTATTCTTTCCAATCGATCTATCCAAGAGTTCATACTAAAATAACACCATATGATACACATCAACCAACTCTAATGTCACCTATATACTCCAATGTCACCGCGAGTATCCGTGAGTTGATTATACGATATGCATCAAACAATTTCAGATTCATAATACTCAATCCAACACAAAGAACCTCAAAGAATTCCCCAAGATTTCTACGGGAGAAACAAAGACGAGAACGTGCATCAACCCCTATGCATAGATTACCCCAATGTCACCTCGGAAATCCACGAGTTGAGTGACAAAACACGTATCAAGTAAATCAATATGATACCCCATTGTCACCACGGGTATTCATAGCAAGACATACATCAAGTGTTCTCAAATCTATAAAATTATTCAATCAGATAAAATGAAATCTCAAAGGGAAAAATCAATTCACAACAAGATAAAGAGGAGAAAACACCATATGATCTAACTATATTAACAAAGCCCGCGATAAATCATGATCGTGACATCTCAAGAACACGAGAGAGAGAGAGAGAGATTAAACACATAGCTACTAGTACAAACCCTCAGCCCCGAGGGTGGACTACTCCCTCCTCATCATGGTGGCCGCCGGGATGATGAAGATGGCCACTGGTGGGTTGTTGCCCACCTCGGTGGCCTCCTGCATCGCCTCTTCGCCCTATAAATTGTCAAATATTTCAGAAACCCTAGGGGAGTCGATAGATCAGAAGTTCCGCCGCCGCAAGCCTGTGGAGACATGAAAAACCAATCTAGACCCCAGGCGCGCCCTGGTGGGTTGTGCCCTGCTACCTCTTGAGCACTGCGTTGGTTTTCCCTTGAAGAGGAAAGGGTGATACAGCAACGTAGCGTAAGTATTTCCCTCAGTTTTTGAGAACCAAGGTATCCATCCAGTAGGAGATCACGCTCTCAAGTCCCAGGCACCTACACAAACAAATAAGAACCTCGCAACCAATGCGATAAAGGGGTTGTCAAGCCCTTCACGGTCACTTACGAGAGTGAGATCTGGTAGATATGATAAGATAATATTTTTGGTATTTTTATGATAAAGAGAAATAAATATGCAAAGTAAAATAAACAGCAAAGGAAATAACTAAGTGTTGGAAGATTAATTTGATGGAAGATAGACCCGGGGGCCATAGGTTTCACTAGTGGCTTCTCTCAAGAGCATAAGTATTACGGTGGGTAAACGAATTAATGTCGAGCAATTGATAGAATTGAGCATAGTTATGAGAATTTCTAGGTATGATCATGTATATAGGCATCACATCCGCGACAAGTAGACCGAAACGATTCTGCATCTACTACTATTACTCCACACATCGACCGCTATCCAGCATGCATCTAGAGTATTAAGTTCATAAGAACAGAGTAATGCTTTAAGGAAGATGACATGATGTAGATGGATAAACTCATGCAATATGATATAAACCCCATCTTTTTATACTCGATGGCAACAATACAATACGTGTCGGTTCCCTTTCTATCACTGGGATCGAGCACCGCAAGATTGAACCCAAAGCTAAGCACTTCTCCCATTGCAAGAAAGATCAATCTAGTAGGCCAAACCAAACTGATAATTCGAAGAGACTTGCAAAGATGAACCAATCATACATAAAAGAATTCAGAGGAGAATCAAATATTGTTCATAGATAATCTGGATCATAAACCCACAATTCATCGGATCTCGACAAACACACCACAAAAGAAGATTACATCGAATAGATCTCCAAGAAGATCGAGGAGAACTTTGTATTGAGATCCAAAGAGATAGAAGAACCCATCTAGCTAATAACTATGGACCCATAGGTCTGAAGTAAACTACTCACACATCACCGGAGAGGCCATGGAGTTGATGTAGAGGCCCTCCGTGATCAATGCCCCCTTCGACGGAGCTTCGAAAAAGGCCCCGAGATGGGATCTCTCGGGTACAGAAGGTTGCGGCGGTGGAATTAGGTTTTCGTGGTGCTCCTCGATGTTTGGGGGGTACGTGGATATATATAGGAGGAACAAGTACGTCGGTGGAGCAATGGGGGGCCCATGAGGGTGGAGGGCGCACCCAGGGGGGTAGGCGCGCCCCCTGCCTCATGGCTTCCTCCGTTGTTTCTTGACGCCCACTCCAAGTCTTCCGAATCACGTTTGTTGAGAAAATAACGTTCTCGAAGGTTTCATTCCGTTTGGACTGCGTTTGATATTCCTTTTCGGCGAAACCCTAAAATAGGCAAAAAAAACAGCAATTTGGGTAGGTTAGTCTCAAAAATGATATAAACGTGTAAAATAAAGCCCATTGACATCCAAAATAGACAATATAATAGCATGGAGCAATAAAAAATTATAGATACGTTGGAGACGTATCAAGCATCTCCAAGCTTAATTCCTACTCATCCTGGAGTAGGTAAATGATAAAAGAAGAATTTTTGATGTGGAATGCTTTCTAACATATTTCTCAATGTAATTTTTCTTTATTGTGGCATGAATGTTCAGATCCGAAAGATTCAAGATAAAAGTTTAATATTGACATAAAAATAATAATACTTCAAGCATACTAACTAAGCAATTATGTCTTCTCAAAATAACATGGCCAAAGAAAGTTATCCCTACAAATTCATATAGTCTGGCTATGCTCTATCTTCACCACACAAAATATTTAAATCATGCACAACCCCGATGACAAGCCAAGCAATTGTTTCATATTTTTGATGTTCTCAAACTTTTTCAATCTTCACGCAATATATGAGCGTGGGCCATGGATATAACACTATGGTGGAATAGAATGTTGGTTGTGAAGAAGACAAAAAAGGAGAAGATAGTCTCACGTCAACTAGGAGTATCAACGGGCTATGGAGATGCCCATCAATAGATATCAATGTGAGTGAGTAGGGATTGCCATGCAACGGGTGCACTAGAGCTATAAATATATGAAAGCTCAACGAAAAAAATTAAGTGGGTGTGCATCCAACTTGCTTGCTCACGAAGACCTAGGGCATTTTGAGGAAGCCCATCATTGGAATATACAAGTCAAGTTCTATAATGAAAAATTCCCACTAGTATATGAAAGTGATATCATAGGAGACTCTCTATATGAAGAACATGGTGCTACTTTGAAGCACAAGTGTGTAAAAAGGATAGTAGCATTGTCCCTTCTCTCTTTTTCTCTCATTTTTTATTTGGGCCTTCTTCTTTTTTTGGCCTAATTTCTCTTCTTTTTTTGTCCGGAGTCTCATCCCGACTTGTGGGGGAATCATAGTCTCCATCATCCTTTCCTCACTTGGGACAATGCTCTAATAATGATGATCATCACACTTTATTTACTTACAACAAAATAATTACAACTCAATACTTAGAACAAAATATGACTCTATGTGAATGCCTCCGGCTGTGTACCAGGATGTGCAATGATGCATGAGTGACATGTATGAAGAATTATGAACGGTGGCTTTGCCACAAATACGATGTCAACTACATGATCATGCAAGCAATATGACAATGATGAAGCGTGTCATAATAATGGAACGGTGGAAAGTTGCATGGCAATATATCTCGGAATGGCTATGGAAATGCCATAATAGGTAGGTACAGTGGCTGTTTTGAGGAAGGTATATGGTGGGTTTATGGTACCGGTGAAAGTTGCGCGATACTAGAGAGGCTAGCAATGGTGGAAGGATGAGACTGCGTATAATCCATGGACTCAACATTAGTCATAAAGAACTCACATACTTGTTGCAAAAATCTGTTAGTTATCGAAACAAAGTATTACGCGCATGCTCCTAGGGGGATAGATTGGTAGGAAAAGACCATCGCTCGTCCCCGGCCGCCATTCATAAGGAAGACAATCAATAAATAAATCATGCTCCAACTTCATCACATAACGGTTCACCATATGTGCATGCTATAGGAATCACAAACTTCAACACAAGTATTTCTCAAATTCACAACTACTCAACTAGCATGACTCTAATATCACCATCTCCATATCTCAAAACAATTATCAAGTATCAAACTTCTCATAGTATTCAATGCACTTCTATGAAAGTTTTTATATTATAGAAAATTTCCGTGTTGTTCTAATGGACTCTCTAAGTAATATAAGTGAATCATGAGAGATCAATAGTTTCTATAAAACAAAACCATCGCCGTGCTCTAAAAGATATAAGTGAAGCACTAGATAAAAAACTATATAGCTCAAAAGATATAAGTGAAGCACATAGAGTATTCTATTAAATTTCAAATCATGTGAGTCTCTCTCAAAAGTTGTGTACAACAAGGATGATTGTGGTAAACTAAAAAGCAAAGACTCAAATCATACAATACGCTCCAAGCAAAAACACATATCATGTGGTGAATAAAAATATAAAGTTACCGATAGACGAAGACGAAAGAGGGGATGCCTTCCGGGGCATCCCCAAGCTTAGGCTTTTTGGTGTCCTTGAATTTTATCTTGGGGTGTCATCGGCATCCCCAAGCTTAGGCTCTTGCCACTCTTTGTTCCATAATCCATCAAGACTTTACCCAAAACTTGAAAACTTCACAACACAAAACTCAAGATAGAAAATCTCATGAGCTCCGTTAGCGAAAGAAAACAAAACACCACTTCAAGGTACTATAATGAACTCATTCTTGATTTATATTGGTGTTAAACCTACTGTATTCCAACTTCTCTATGGTTTATAAACTCTTTTACTAGCCATAGATTCACCAAAATAAGCAAACAACACAAGAAAAATAGAATCTGTCAAAAATAGAACAGTTTGTAGTAATCTGTAGCTAACACAACTTCTGGAACCTCAAAAATTCTAAAATAAATTACTGGACGTGAGGAATTTATCTATTAATTATCTGCAAAAAGAATTAACTAAATAGCACCTTCCAAATAAAAATGTCAGTGATTATCGTGAGCGCTAAAGTTTCTGTTTTTTACAGCAAGATCAAAAAGACTTTCCCCAAGTTTTTCCAACGGTTCTACTTGACACAAACACTAATTAAACACAAAAAACCCAGCCAAAACAGAGGCTAGATAAATTATTTATTACTAAACCGGAGCAAAAATCAAGGAATAAAAATAAAATTGGGTTGCCTCCCAACAAGCGCTATCGTTTAACACCACTAGCTAGGCATAAAAGCGAAGATAGATCTAGGTATTGCCATCTTTGGTAGGTAATTCTTCAATGAGATACATATAAATCTTAGGAGTTTCTTTATTTTTATTAATTATCAAACTCCTAGGCACAAAATCAAGAAAATCATTTATAGCAAACGGTTCCTTAATGATAGCAAAAAGATTGGGATGAACACTTATTGATTTTAAATCCGTAGTTTCCTTACTAGATGATTCACCCTTATTTTTAGGAATATAAACAAGCTTGGCAATTTTAGTAGGAGGATTTGGAGTATTTTTAACGGAAGAAAAAGTGGATCCCAAGTTGGTGATAATTCCCTCAAGTTTATCGATTCTAGTAGAATCTTGATCTATTCTTTCATTAACTATGGGTTCTTTTTCCTTCAAAATTGTCAGAGTAACTCCCACCTTAGATCCATATTGGGTAATTTGGTTGTGGATCTTTTTATCCAATTCTCAATCAACTCTACAGTAGCAATTTTATTCTCAATAATTTCAAGCCTTTGCATCACATGTTCCAAAGTTAACATAGTTCCATTAACCAAAAGAGGTGGTGAGCCAAACAAATCTATCATAGCGTTATAAGAATCAAAAGTATGGCTACCCAAGAAATTCCTTCCGGTAATGGTATCAAGAATATATCTTTACCAAGGAGTAGTGCCTACATAGAAATTGCGGAGAAGAACGGAAGTAGATTGCTTCCTGATAGATCTATTTTGAGCATTGCAAATTCTATACCAAGTGTCTTTTAGATTTTCTCCCTCCCTTTGCTCAAAATTAAGAACTTCATTCTCGTGAGACAACGGAGAAGATAGAGGACTAGCCATAACGGCAAGGAAAGCAAGAAAGCGACAAACGGAAAAGAGAGGGCGAACAAAAATGGCAAGGGTGAGGTGGGGGAGAGGAAAACGAGAGGCAAATGGCAAATAATGTAATGCGAGGGATAAGAGTTTGTGATGGGTACTTGGTATGTTTTGACTTAGCAATGGCGCCAGAAATGAATCTTTGTTGGGAGTCAAATCCTGACTTGACTTGGCATGAATCTCCCCGGCAACGGTGCCAGAAATCCTTCTTGCTACCTCTTGAGCACTGCGTTGGTTTTTCCTTGAAGAGAAAAGGGTGATGCAGCAAAGTAGCGTAAGTATTTCCCTCAGTTTTTGAGAACCAAGGTATCAATCCAGTAGGAGATCACGCTCAAGTCCCACGCACCAACACAAACAAATAAGAACCTCGCAACCAACGCGATAAAGAGGTTGTCAAGCCCTTCATGGTCACTTACGAGAGTGAGATCTGATAGATATGATAAGATAATATTTTTGGTATTTTTATGATAAAGAGAAATAAAGATGCAAAGTTAAATAAACAGCAAAGGAAATAACTAGGTGTTGGAAGATTAATATGATGGAAGATAGTCCCGGGAGCCATAGGTTTCACTAGTGGCTTCTCTCAAGAGCATAAGTATTACGGTGGGTAAACGAATTACTGTCGAGCAATTGATAGAATTGAGCATAGTTATGAGATTATCTAGGTATGATCATGTATATAGGCATCAAGTCAGCGACAAGTAGACCGAAACGATTCTGCATCTACTACTATTACTCCACACATCGACCGCTATCCAGCATGCATCTAGAGTATTAAGTTCATAAGAACAGAGTAATGCTTTAAGGAAGATGACATGATGTAGAGGGATAAACTCATGCAATATGATATAAACCCCATATTTTTATCCTCGATGGCAACAATACAATACGTGTCGGTTCCCTTTCTGTCATTGGGATTGAGCACCGCAAGATTGAACCCAAAGCTAAGCACTTCTCCCATTGCAAGAAAGATCAATCTAGTAGGCCAAACCAAACTGATAATTCAAAGAGACTTGCAAAGATAAACCAATCATACATAAAAGAATTCAGAGGAGAATCAAATATTTTTCATAGATAATCTGGATCATAAACCCACAATTCATCGGATCTCGACAAACACACCGAAAAAGAAGATTACATCGAATAGATCTCCAAGAAGATCGAGGAGAACTTTCTATTGAGATCCAAAGAGAGAGAAGAATCCATCTAGCTAATAACTATGGACCCGTAGGTCTGAAGTAAACTACTCACACATCACCGGAGAGGCCATGGAGTTGATGTAGAGGCCCTCCGTGATCAATGCCCCCTCCGATGAAGCCCCGGAAAAGGCCTTGAGATGGGATCTCTCGGGTACAGAAGGTTGCGGCAGTGGAATTAGGTTTTTGCGGTGCTCCTAGATGGTTGGGGTACGTGGATATATATAGGAGGAAGAAGTACGTCGGTGGAGCAACGGGGGGCCATGAGGGTGGAGGGCGCGCCAAGGGGGGTAGGCGCGCCCCCTGCCTCGTGGCTTCCTCCCTTGTTTCTTGACGCCCACTCCAAGTTTCCTGGATCACGTTTGTTGAGAAAATCACGTTCCCGAAGGTTTCATTCCGTTTGAACTCCATTTGATATTCCTTTTCGGCGAAACCCTAAAATAGGCAAAAAACAGCAATTTGGGTTGGGCCTCCGGTTAGTAGGTTAGTCCCAAAAATGATATAAAAGTGTAAAATAAAGCCCATGGACATCCAAAATATATGATATAATAGCATGGAGCAATCAAAAATTATAGATACGTTGGAGACGTATCATGCCCGCCCCTCGGGCCACCCCTCTGCTACTTCTTTGGCCCAAGTTGTGTCTTCTGGTCCAGAAAAAATCTCCAAAAAGTTTTGCTGCGTTTGGACTTCGTTTGATATTGATTTTCTGCGATGTAAAAAAACAAGCGAAAAACAACAACTGACACTGGTACTATGTCAATAGGTTAGTCCCAAAATATGATATAAAGTTGCTATAAAATGATTGTAAAACATCCAATAATGATAATATAACATCATGAAAATTTCATAAATTATAGATACGTTGGAGATGAATCACGCTCAAACATCGAAGCCAACCCGCAAATAGCGCCAAGAAGCCATGACGGCACATGCCAACAGAAGGCCACACGCGCGAGCAACCGATAGCTCCAACTTTGACAACGAGCTTCGTAAGGGAAATATGCATGACTTGTGCCGACTGTGCCCTCCACAAATGACCATCAAGCGCCCGTCATCGTCGCCACCTGGACACGCTCCACCGCAACTCCGACTTCAAAACAACCAAGCAAGCAACAGAAGAGCACCTCGAACACGCCGGGAAGAACCGACTACCGAAGTCCGCGCTACGACCCAAGCTCCTCTCAATGCCATCATCGTTGCCAAACATAAACCAATGCCCCGCCTCAACGAACCACACGACGAAGATGCCGCCATCCATGGCGAAGATGACGCATCCACCGGTCTCCTAGTTGTAGCCCACTCCGAGACGATGCACCTAAGGAGGAGAAGACATGAAGACGCCTCCATCGCCCGATCCAACAGATCTGAGGATTCCCTCCGGAGCCAAAGCAGTGGGGAGCATGGGCACACCTCCACAACGATGCTTCCCAGAAAGACCGCGGCACCCGTGGGCGCCACCATCATTGGCTCCGATGAGGACCGGAGTAAGGATTTCTCCTAGAGTTGTGCCAACCACCAACCACCACCGTCCACCGCCCACCAACCGCCACCCCTGGTTACAGCAACATCACTCCGGCCGCAGGACCCTTGGTTCACCACAACCAGACACGCTCAACCTCCCTGGCCGTAGCCGCCGCCCACCACCGTAGCACCACCGCGACCACCACCACCGCAGGAACAAACACCGCATAGCACGAGACATCAGCAAGATCTGAGATACTCTGATCCAGACCGAAGCCCCTCCATCGAAGTAGCAGAACAGAGGACAGGCAGGGCCACCCACAGCACACCTCGCACTCCGGAGAAGCCATTCGCCGCCCCCTGTGAGTCGTCGTGCCCAACTTGCATGAGTCGCCGCCACACCAGCCATCGATCCGTGCCCCGCGCACGCATCCAGCGCCGAGCGCCACCGCGATCAACGCGCGCAGCCACAGCCGTACACTGCCGTGCATGAAGTCCACGCCCAGGCCCCATCGAGATCCGGACCGAGGCCGCTGCCCCAGCGCCCCACAGCACCGAGCTGCGCCCAAGTGCACGCGCTTCGCCGCCCGCAGATGGCTGGAAATCCCGACCCTCCATCGGGAGCGGGGCCCGCCGCCACCGCGGCAGGGGGTCAGCGGAGGCGGCGGCGGGAGGAGTCGATGGGGAGGGCCGGCAGCGGAAGGCTAGGTTTTTCCCCAAGCCGCCAGAGCCAGATGATGCGGGTGTCCGGATAGGAATAAACACAAGCTCCTGAACATGCAACAGATGACTGGAACACAACTAATCTTAACCACATCATGGAGTAGTGACAATCAATTGTCGAAGAAGAGTTGACTCTCGACCAAATATCAATGTAGGGGTGCATCTGATTTTCACCTCTCATTGTGAAGTAACAACGATTGAAAATTACAAAATAATTTTGAGATTTTTTTAGGGGTAAATAATTTTGAGGTAGGTGTTGGGTTAATACATAGACATTAGGTATGAGACCCGAGGACATGAGATGTTTGTGGGCCTGGTGGCCACCCTTGGGCGCGTGGGCTTATGGCCCCTTTTTCCCACTTTTGGCAAGTGTTCACCTGTAATAAAATATCATCTCTAAATTTTCTTGGATTTTTCTAAATTCATGAATGTTGATATACCCGCATACACATAAACATGAAGCTGGCCTTTCTACCATTATTAATAGTTTAGTCCAATATAAAACAATGATAATTTAATAAGAAAATGACCCACAAAATTATGAATACATTTAGAACGTGGCTTGCCTAGATCCAGTTACACATGTTCAATTTGAAGACCTAACCATCGGCTATTTTCAGGTACAACTATAGCCTGACACACAAACACATAGTAGGTATTTGAACATTAGCCGTGAGCACAAAAACAAGTGAACTGCATTTTTCACGAGAATTGCTAAAATAAATATGGAAGGCTAAAAATCTGACCATGGATTTTTGGACATGACAAAGCGAACTGTTTCCATGGCAATTTATATTGATGCAAGAATGACAAATTTAGTTTGTAAGCACGATAATTTCTAGCAAAAAATAAACTGAGGCGGCCATGCTCACCAACAAAATTTGGCGTTTACTACATATTTAGGTCCAATTAATATCTGGGTCAGTACATGATGGCAGCTGGAACTACGTCGGTATTTCCCCGGAGAGGGAGGGATGATGTAGCACAGCGACGGTAGAGTATTTCCGTCAGTTATGAAACCAATGTATCAAACCAGTAGAAGAACCAAACAACACAACGTAAACAGCCTTTGCACACAAATAACAACACCTCGCAACCCGACGAGTTAAAGGGGTTGTCAATCCCGTTCGGGTAACGGCGCCAGAAATCGGCGTGTGACGGGAGAAAGTTGTAAATATTCATAGATAGAACGCCAAATAAAATAAATTGCAGCAAGGTATTTTTTGGATTTTTGATTTAATAGATCTGAAAATAAAAGCAAGGAAAAAGTAGATCGCAAAGGCAAATATATGAGAAATATGACCCGGGGGCCGTAGGTTTCACTAGTGGCTTCTCTCGAGAAAAATAGCAAATGGTGGGTAAACAAATTACTGTTGAGAAATTGATAGAACATCAAATAATTATGATGATATACAGGCAATGATCATTACATAGGCATCATGTCCAAGATTAGTAGACCGACTCCTGCCTACATCTACTACTATTACTCCACACATCGACCGTTATCCAGCATGCATCTAATGTATTAAGTTCATGAAAAAACGGAGTAATGCAATAAGAACGATGACATGATGTAGACAAGATCTGTTTATATATATGGTGGTAGATATAGATCTCGTCTTTTTATCCTTAGTAGCAACGATACATACGTGTCGGTTCCCTTCCTGTCACTGGGATCAAGCACCGTAAGATCGAACCCACTACCAGACACCTCTTCCCATTGCAAGATAAATAGATCGAGTTGGCCAGACAAAACCCAAATATCGGAGAAGAAATACGAGACTATAGGAGATCATGCATAAAAGAGATCAAAGAAACTCAAATACTTTCATGGATATAAAAACATAGATCTGATCATAAACTCAAATTTCATCCATCCCAACAAACACATCACAAAAGAGTTACATTATATGGATCTCCAAGAGACCATTGTATTGAGGATCAAGAGAGAGAGATGCAGCTATCTAGCTACTAATTACGGACCCAAAGGTCTAGAAAGAACTACTCACGCATCATCGGAGAGGCACCAATGGAAGTGGTGAACCTCTCCGTGATGGTGTTTAGATTGGATCTGGTGTTTCTAGACTCTGCGGCGGCTAGATGAATATTTCGTCGACTCCCCTAGGGTTTTGGGAATATTTGGGTATTTATAGAGCAAAGAGGCGGTCCGGGGGGCACCCGAGGTGGGCACAACCCACCTGGGCACGCCAGGGCCTCCTGGCGCCCTTGTGAGTTGTGCCCCCCTCGGGACACCCCCAGGTGCAACCAGGGTCCATTGCCTTTCTTCTGGCCCATAAAAAATCATCATAAAGTTTCGTTCCATTTGGACTCCATTTGATATTGATTTCCTGCGATGTAAAAAACATGGAAAACAGGAACTGGCACTGGGCACTATGTCTATAGGTTGGTACCAAAAAATGATATAAAATGACTATAAAATGATTATAAAACATCCAAGATTGATAAGAAACAGCATGGAACAATCAAAAATTATTGATACGTTGGAGACGTATCAACATCCCCAAGCTTAACTCCTACTCGTCCTCGAGTAGGTAAGTGATAAAAACAGAATTTTTGATGTGGAGTGTTGTTCATCAAGGCATATCATATTTTTTTTCTTTATAGCATGGACATTTGGACTTTTATGTGATTCAAAGCAATAGTCTAGTTTTGACATAATAATTTAGATACTCAAGCATATCAACAAGCAACCATGTCTTTCAAAATATCAACGCTAAAATAAGTTATCCCTAGTCCATCATGCTCAAACATTGATCCATTATGAAACACACTCGAATATTAACTACACCCAATACTTGAGCATGATCATATTGCCTCCTAGTTGGTGCTTTTTATAAGAGAAGATGGAGACTCAAATTTCAAAATAAAAATTGCATAAAGTAAAAGAAAGTCCCTTCGCAGAGGGAAGTAGGGATTTGTAGAGGTGCCAGAGCTCAAAGCGAAAAATTTGAGATAAAACCATTTTGGGAGGTGTATCCATCCCACCAACGAAAACAACTTAGAGTTCCGAACACTTTCGATGCTAGATATATCATAGGCGGTTCCCAAATATAAAATAAAGTTTATTCCTTTTTCCACCATAACTTTCACTTGCCATGGCTAACCGTATCCACGGGTACCCTCCATACCAACACTTTCCAAGGAATTTATTATTTGAAAATATAAAGTAAATTCATTTCTTTTTTTGCATTTAGGGACTGGGCATCCCTAATACCTTTGCCTTACTCTCATGCAATTATAAGTGAATAAACACTCATGTTGAGAATAACACATCTAGCATGGAAAATATTAGCCACCATCACCGCTCCGCGGGCGAAACAAACACACAAAAGACAAGTCTATTTTGAAAATTAGAGATGGCACATGCAAATTTGCTTAGAACGGCAAAAGAATACCGCATATAGGTAGATATACTGGACTCATGTGGCAAAACTGGTTTAAAGGATTTTGGATGCACAAGTAGAGGTCATACTTAGTGCAAAATGAAGGCTAGCAAAAGATTGGGAAGCGACCAACCAAGAAACGAATAATCTCGTAAGCAAGCATTAAGCATAATTAACACCAAATAATGCACCACAAGTAGGATATAATTTTCATTGCAAGACTATTGACTTTCGTACTTGCATAGGGAATCACAAACCTTAACACCAATATTCTTACTAGAGCATAATTACTCATCAACATAACTCACATATCACATCATCATATCTCAAAACTATTACTAAGAATCAAGTTTATTTTGTCCAATGATCTTTGATACGTCTCCAATGTATCTATAATTTTTGATTTCTCCATGCTATATTATCTACTGTTTTGGACTATATTGGGCTTTATTTTCCACTTTTATATTACTTTTGGGACTAACCTATTAACCGAAGGCCCAGCCCAGAATTGTTGTGTTTTGCCTATTTCAGTGTTTCGAAGAAACGGAATATCAAATGGAGTCCAAACGGAATGAAACCTTCGGGAACGTGATTTTCTCATCAGATAAGACTCAGGAGACTTGGACCATCCGTCAAGAAAGCCACGAGGCAGTCACGAGGGTGGAGGGCGCCCCCCCTAGGGCGCGCCCCCTGCCTCGTGGGCCCCTTGAAGCTCCACCGACGTACTCCTTCCTCCTATATATACCTACGTACCCCCAAACGATCAGATACGGAGCCAAAAACCTAATTCCACCGCCGCAACCTTCTGTACCCACGAGATCCCATCTTGGGGCCTGTTCCGGAGCTTCGCCGGAAGGGGAATTGATCACGGAGGGCTTCTACATCAACACCATAGCCCCTCCGATGAAGTGTGAGTAGTTTACCTCATACCTTCGGGTCCATAGTTAGTAGCTAGATGACTTCTTCTCTCTTTTTGGATGTCAATACAATGTTCTCCCCCTCTCTCGTGGAGATCTATTCGATGTAATCTTCTTTTTGCGGTGTGTTTGTTGAGACCAATGAATTTTTGGTTTATGATCAAGATTATCTACGAATAATATTTGAATCTTCTCTGAATTCTTTTATGTGTGATTGGTTATATTTGCAAGTCTCTTCGAATTATCAGTTTGGTTTGGCCTACTAGATTGGTTTTTCTTGCAATGGGAGAAGTGCTTAGCTTTGGGTTCAATCTTGCGGTGTCCTTTCCCAGTGACAATAGGGGCAGCAAGGCACGTATTGTATTGTTGCCATCGAGGATAACAAGATGGGGTATTTATCATATTGCATGAATTTATTCCTCTACATCATGTCATCTTGCTTAAGGCGTTACTTTGTTTTCATTAACTTAATACTCTAGATGCATGCTGGATAGCGGTCGATGAGTGGAGTAATAGTAGTAGATGCTGGCAGGAGTCGGTCTACTTGTCTCGGACGTGATGCCTATATACATGATCATACCTAGATATTCTCATAACTATGCTCAATTCTGTCAATTGCTCAACAGTAATTTGTTCACCCACCGTAGAAATACTTATGCTCTTGAGAGAAGCCACTAGTGAAACCTATGGCCCCCGGGTCTATTCTCATCATATCAATCTTCCAATCACTTTATTATTGCTTTGCTTTCTACTTTACCTTTTATTTTACTTTGCATCTTTATATCAAAAATACTAAAAATATTATCTATCATCTCTATCAGATCTCACTCTCATAAGTGACCGTGAAGGGATTGACAACCCCTAATCGCGTTGGTTGCGTTGAGCTATTTGTTTTGTGTAGGTATGAGGGACTCGCGCGTGGCCTCCTACTGGATTGATACCTTGGTTCTCAAAAACTGAGGTAAATACTTATGCTACTTTGCTGCATCATCCTCTCCTCTTCGGGGAAATCAATGCAGTGCTCAAGAGGTAGCAATCTTCATGACATTTTATTTTACTTTATCCTTCTTGGATATCTATCACTTTGGCACTAATTTTCATGAGTTTCTTTTTATAAGCTCAAACAAATATAAGTGAAGATCATGAGCAAAACAAATTTTCTTTCTCTCAAAATAATTTAAGTGAAGCAAGAGAGAAATTTTTCAAAATTTTACTAACTCTCAAATAAATCTAAGTGAAGCAAGAGAGCATTTCTTTAAAAATACTAAGCACACCATGCTCAAAAAGATATAAGTGAAGCACTAGAGCAAGTCCTAGCTCATAAAAGATTTAAATGAAGCATAGAGAGCAATTCTAACAAGTCATGACATAATTTTGGCTCTCTCAAATAGGTGTGTCCAGCAAGGATTGATAACTTAAAACACAAAATAAAACAAGAAAAGACACATATCACACAAAACGCTCCAAGCAAAACACATATCATGTGACGAATAAAAATATAGTCTCGAGTAAACTACCGATAGTTGTTGGAAGAAAGCGGGGATGCCACTCGGGGGCATCCCAAGCTTAGTTGGTTGCTCATTCTTGGATAATAGCTTTGGATGTCGGGGCATCCCCAAGCTTAGGCTCTTTACATCCTTCCTTCATCCATCGTAAGATAACCCAAAACTTGAAAACTTCAATCACACAAAACTCAACAAAGCCTTCGTAATATTCGTTAGTATGAAAATAATAAACCACTACTATAAGTGATGTATCAAACCAATTCATATTTTTTTTGTATTATATCTACTGTATTCCAACTTTTCTATGGAAAAACTCATCCAAGAAAACCATAGAGCCATCAAAATTAGCACACAACACAAAGAAAACAGAATCTGTCAAAACAGAACAGTCTGTAGCAATCTGACTATTTGGAATAATTCTGTAACTCCAAAAACTCTGAAAAATTAGGACGGCCTGAGAAATTTGTATATTGATCTACTTCAAGTGGAATGGGTATTTTATCGCTCTCTGGTAAAAGATTAAAATTAATTCCATGAGCGCAAACTTTCTGTTTTTTCCAGCAAGATCAAACAACTATTGCCCAAGAAGATTCTAAAGGATTTACTTGACACAAACACTAATTAAAACACACAAAAAAACACAATCATAACAGTAGCATAATTTGTTGGGGAACGTAGTAATTTCAAAAAGTTTCCTACGCACACGCAAGATCATGGTGATGCATAGCAACGAGAGAGAAGAGTGTTTGTCCACGTACCCTCGTAGACCAAAAGCGGAAGCGTTAGCACAACGCGGTTGATGTAGTCGTACGTCTTCACGATCCGACCGATCAAGTACCGAAGCACGGCACCTCCGAGTTCAGCACACGTTCAGCTTGATGACGTCCCTCGAACTCCGATCCAGCCGAGTGTTGAGGGAGAGTTTCGTCAGCACGACGGCGTGGTGACGATGATGATGTTCTATCGACGCAGGGCTTCTCCTAAGCACCGCTATAGTATTATCGAGGTGGACTATGGTGGAGGGGGGCACCGCACACGACTAAAAGATCAAACGATCAATTGTTGTGTCTCTATGGTGCCCCCTGCCCCCGTATATAAAGGAGCAAGGGGGAGGTGCGGCCGGCCAGGAGGGGGCGCGCTAGGAGGAGTCCTACTCCCACTGGGAGTAGGACTCCCTCCCTTTTCCTTGTTGGATTAGGAGTGGAGGGGGAGAGAGGAGGGAGAGAGGAAGGAAAGGGGGGCGCCCCTCTCTCCTTGTCCTATTCAGACTAGGGGGGAGGGGTGCACGGCCCTGCCCTGGCCGCCTCTCCTATTCTCCACAAAGGCCCACTATGGCCCATTAAGCCCTCGGGGGGTTCCGGTAACCCCTCGGTACTCCGGTAAAATCCCGATTTCACCCGGAACACTTCCGATATCCAAATATAGGCTTCCAATATATCAATCTTCATGTCTCGACCATTTCGAGACTCCTCGTCATGTCCGTGATCACATCCGGGACTCCGAACAACCTTCGGTACATCAAAACTCATAATATAACCATCATCGAAACTTTAAGCGTGCGGACCCTACGGGTTCAAGAACTACGTAGACATGACCGAGACACGTCTGCGGTCAATAACCAATAGCGGAACCTGGATGCTCATATTGGCTCCCACATATTCTACGAAGATCTTTATCGGTCAGACCACATAACAACATACGTTGTTCCCTTTGTCATCGGTATGTTACTTGCCCGAGATTCGATCGTCGGTATCTCAATACCTAGTTCAATCTCGTTATCGGCAAGTCTCTTTACTCATTCTGTAATACATCATCCCGCAACTAACTCATTAGTTGCAATGCTTGCAAGGCTTAAGTGATGTGCATTACTGAGAGGGCCCAGAGATACCTCTCCGACAATCGGAGTGACAAATCCTAATCTTGAAATATGCCAACCCAACAAGTACCTTCGGAGACACCTGTAGATCACCTTTATAATCAACCAGTTACGTTGTGACGTTTGGTAGCACACAAAGCGTTCCTCCGGTAAATGGGAGTTGCATAATCTCATAGTCGTAGGAACATGTATAAGTCATGAAGAAAGCAATAGCAACATACTAAACGATCGAGTGCTAAGCTAACGGAATGGGTCAAGTCAATCACATCATTCTCCCAATGATGTGATCCCGTTAATCAAATGACAACTCATGTCAATGGCTAGGAAACATAACCATCTTTGATCAACGAGCTAGTCAAGTAGAGGCATACTAGTGACACTCTGTTTGTCTATGTATTCACACAAGTATTATGTTTCTGGTTAATACAATTCTAGCATGAATAATAAACATTTATCATGATATAAGGAAATAAATAATAACTTTATTATTGCCTCTAGGGAATATTTGCTTCAGTCTCCCACTTGCACTAGAGTCAATAATCTAGATTACACGGTAATGATTCTAACACCCATGGAGTCTTGGTGCTGATCATGTTTTGCTCGTGGAAGAGGCTTAGTCAACGGGTCTGCAACATTCAGATCCGTATGTATCTTGCAAATTTCTATGTCTCCCACCTGGACTAGATCACGAATGGAGTTGAAGCGTCTCTTGATGTGCTTGGTTCTCTTATGAAATCTGGATTCCTTTGCCAAGGCAATTGCACGAGTATTGTCACAAAAGATTTTCATTGGACCCGATGCACTAGGTATGACACCTAGATCGGATATGAACTCCTTCATCCAGACTCCTTCATTTGCTGCTTCCGAAGAAGCTATGTACTCCGCTTCACACGTAGATCCCGCCACGATGCTTTGTTTAGAACTGCACCAACTGACAGCTCCACCGTTCAATGTAAACACGTATACGGTTTGCAATTTAGAATCGTGCGGATCAGCGTCAAAGCTTGCATCGACGTAACCATTTACGACTAGCTCTTTGTCACCTCCATAAACGAGAAACATATCCTTAGTCCTTTTCAGGTATTTTAGGATGTTCGTGACCGCTGTCCAGTGGTCCACTCCTAGATTACTTTGGTACCTCCCTGCTAAACTTATAGCAAGGCACACATCAGGTCTGGTATACAACATTGCATACATGATAGAGCCTATGGCTGAAGCATAAGGAACATCTTTCATCTTCTCTCTATCTTCTGCAGTGGTCGGGCATTGAGTCTTACTCAACTTCACACCTTGTAACACAGGCAAGAACCCTTTCTTTGCTTGATCCATTTTGAACTTCTTCAAAACTTTGTCAAGGTATGTGCTTTGTGAAAGTCCAATTAAGAATCTTGATCTATCTCTATAGATCTTAATGCCCAATATATAAGCAGCTTCACCGAGGTCTTTCATTGAAAACCTCTTATTCAAGTATCCCTTTATGCTATCCAGAAATTCTATATCATTTCCAATCAACAATATGGCATCCACATATAATATTAGAAATGCTACAGAGCTCCCACTCACTTTCTTGTAAATACAGGCTTCTCCAAAAGTCTGTATAAAACCAAATGCTTTGATCACACTATCAAAGCGTTTATTCCAACTCCGAGAGGCTTGCACTGATATGTCCATTTTGCATCATGCTTTTATATCAATATTTATTGCATTATGGGATGTTATTACACATTATGTCACAATACTTATGCCTATTCTATCTTATTTTACAAGGTTTACATAAAGAAAGAGAATGTCGGCAGCAGGGATTCTGGCTGGAAAAGGAGCAAATATTAGAGACCTATTCTGCACAGCTCCAAAAGTCCTGAAACTTGACGGATGATGTTTCCCAAATATATAAAAACATTGAGCGCAAGAAATTCACCAGGGGGCCACACCCTGCCCACGAGGGTGGGGGGCGCGCCCTACCCCCTGGGCGCGCCCCCCTACCTCGTGGGCCCCCTGGTGGCCCTCCGGTGACCATCTTCTGCTATATGGACTCTTTCGATGGGAAAATAATCATAATCCATCTTCTCGGACGAAACTCCGACGCCACGAGGCGGAACCTTGGTGGAACCAATCTAGGGTTCTGGCGGGGCTGTTCTGCCGGGGAAACTTCCCTCCCGGAGGGGGAAATCGTCGCCATCGTCATCACCAATGCTCCTCTCATTAGGAGAGGGCAATCTCCATCAACATCTTCATCAGCATCATCTCATCTCGAAACCATAGTTCATCTCTTGTATCCAATTCTTGTCTCCAAGTCCGGGATTGGTGCTAGTAGGTTGCTAGTAGTGTTAATTACTCCTTGTAGTTGATGCTAGTTGGTTTAATTGGTGGAAGATCATATGTTCAGATCCTATATGCATATTAATACCCCTCTGATTATGAACATGTTTATGCTTTGTGAGTAGTTACTTTTGTTCCTGAGGACATGGGAAAAGTCTTGCTATTAGTAGTCATGTGAATTTGGTATTCGTTCGATATTTTGATGAGATGTATGTTGTCTCTCATCTAGTGGTGTTATGTGAACATCGACTACATGACACTTCACCATTGTTTGGGCCTAGAGGAAGGCATTGGGAAGTAATAATTAGATGATGGGTTGCTAGAGTGACAGAAGCTTAAACCCTAGTTTATGCATTGCTTTGTAAGGGGCTGATTTGGATCCATATGTTTCATGCTATGGTTAGGTTTACCTTAATACTTTTGTTGTATTTGCGGATGCTTGCAATAGAGGTTAATCATAAGTTGGAGGCTTGTCCAAGTAAGGGCAGCACCCAAGCACCGGTCCACCCACATACCAAATTATCAAAGTACCGAATGTGAATCATATGAACGTGATGAAAACTAGCTTGACGATATTCCCATGTGTCCTTGGGAGCGCTTTACATCATATAAGAGTTTGTCTAGGCTTGTCCTTTGCTTCAAAAAGGATTGGGCCACCTTGCTGCACCTTATTTACTTTTGTTACCTGTTGCTCGTTACAAATTATCCTATCACAAAACTATCTGTTACCACTTATTTCAGTACTTGCAGAGAATACCTCGCTGGAAACCGCTTATCATTTCCTTCTGCTCCTCGTTGGGTTCGACACTCTTACTTATCGAAAGGACTACAATAGATCCCCTATACTTTTGGGTCATCAAGACTCTTTTCTGGCACCGTTTCCGGGGAGTGAAGCGCCTTTGGTAGGTGGAATTTGGTAAGGAAAAATTTATATAGTGTGCTGAAATTTACTGTCACTTGTTACTATGGAAAGTAATCCTCTGAGGGGCTTGTTCGGGGTATCTTCACCTCGACCATTAGAGCAAAGAGTTGCTCCTCAACCTAATGAACCTACTGAAAGTGAAAATGCTTGCTTTGAAATTCCTTTGGGTACGGTAGAAAAACCGCTAGCTAATCCCTTTTTAGGAGATGGAACAAAACATCCTGATGAGCATCTAATATATGTGGATGAAGTTTGTGGTTTATTTAAGCTTGCAGGTGTACCCGGAGATGTTGTTAAGAAGAAGGTCTTCCCTTTATCTTTGAAGGGAGATGCATCGACATGGTATAGGCTATGTGATGATATGGAGTCTTGGGACTACAAACGATTGAAATTGGAATTTCATCAAAAGTTTTATCATATGCATCTTGTTCATCATGATCGCAATTGTATATATAATTTTTGGCCTCGCGAAGGAGAAAGCATCGCTCAAGCTTGGGGGAGGCTTAATTCAATGTTATATTCATGCCCCAATCATGAGCTCTCAAGAGAAATGATTATTCAAAAAATTTATGCTCGGCTTTCTGGTAACAATCGCACCATGCTTGATACTTCTTGTGCTGGCTCTTTTATAATGAAGACTATTGAATTCAAATGGGATTTATTGGAAAGAATTAAACGCAACTCTGAAGATTGGGACCTCGACAATGGTAAGGAGTCATGTATGACACCTAGTTTTGATTGTGTTAAATCTTTTATGGATACCGATGTTTTTCGTAAATTTAGCACTAAATATGGACTTGACTCTGAGATAGTAGCTTCCCTCTGTGAATCTTTTGCTACTTATGTTGATCTGCCCAAGGAGAAATGGTTTAAATATCATCCTCCCATAGAAGTAAAAGTAGCTGAACCTATTAAAGTTGAAGAAAAGACTATCACTTATAATGATCCTATTGTTCCTACTGCTTATGTTGAGAAACCACCTTTTCCTGTTAGGATAAAAGATCATGCTAAAGCTTCAACTGTGGTTCGTAAAAGCAATATTAAAACATATACACCTCCTGAGCAAGTAAAAGTTGAACCTAATATTGCTATTGTTAAAGATCTCTTGTCTGATAACATTGATGGGCATGTTATTTATTTTTGTGATGAAACTGCTAGAATTGCTAAACTTTGTGCTAAAGATAAACCTAGATCTGTGGTAGGCATGCCTGCTATTTTTGTTAAAATAGGAGATCATTGTTATCATGGCTTATGTGATATGGGTGCTAGTGCTAGTCCAATACCTCATTCCTTATACAAAGAAATTATGCATGATATTGCACCTGTTGAGTTGGAAGATATTGATGTCACAATTAAACTTGCCAATAGAGATACTATTTCACCAATGGGAATTGTTAGAGATGTTGAAGTCTTGTGTGGGAAAACTTAATATCCTGCTGATTTTCTTGTTCTTGGTTCCCCACAAGATAGATTTTGTCACATTATTTTTGATAGACCCTTCTTAAATACTGTTAATGCTACCATAGATTGCAAAAGAGATGTTGTTCCTATCTGTTTAGATGATATGACTCATGAATTTAATTTTTCTAAATTTAGTAGACAACATTGTGAAGAAGAATTACCTAGTAAGGATGAAATTATTGGTCTTGCTTCTATTGTCGTACCTCCTAGTGATCCTTTAGAACAATATTTGCTAGACCATGAAAATGATATGTTTATGAATGAAAGAAGGGAATTAGATGAAGTATTCTTTAAACAAGAACCCATTATGAAAAACAATTTACCTGTTGAAATCCTAGGGGATCCTCCTCCACCCAAGGGTGATCTCGTGTTTGAGCTTAAACCGTTACCTGATACTCTTAAATATGCTTATCTTGATGAGAAAAGGATATATCCTGTTATTACGAGTGCTAACCTTTCAGAACATGAAGAAGAGAGATTATTAAAAATTCTGAAGAAGCACTGTGCTGATATTGGGTATACTCTTGATGATCTTAAGGGCATTAGTCCCACTCTATGTCAACATAAAATTAATTTGGAAGAAGATGTTAAACCAGTTCGTGATCATGAACGCCGACTGAATCCTAAAATGAAAGAAGTGGTAAGAAAGGAGATACTAAAGCTCCTTGAGGCAGGTATAATTTATCCCGTTGCTGATAGTAAGTGGGTAAGTCCTGTCCATTGTGTCCCTAAGAAGGGAGGTATTACTATTGTTCCTAATGATAAAGATGAATTGATTCCTCAAAGAATTATTACTGGTTATAGGATGGTAATTGATTTCCGCAAGTTAAATAAGGCTACAAAAAAGGATCATTACCCCTTACCTTTTATCGATCAAATGCTAGAAAGATTGTCTAAACATACACATTTTTGCTTTCTAGATGGTTATTCTGGTTTCTCTCAAATACATGTGTCAGCCAAAGATCAATCAAAGAGTACTTTTACATGCCCTTTTGGTACTTTTGCTTATAGACGTATGACTTTTGGTTTATGTAATGCACCTGCTACCTTTTAAAGATGCATGATGGCTATATTCTATGACTTTTGTGAAAAGATTTGTGAGGTTTTCATGGACGACTTTTCCGTCTATGGATCTTCTTTTGATGATTGCTTGAGCAACCTTGATCGAGTTTTGCAGAGATGTGAAGAAACTAACCTTGTATTGAATTGGGAAAAGTGCCACTTTATGGTTAATGAAGGTATTGTCTTGGGGCATAAAGTTTCTGAAAGAGGTATTGAAGTTGATAAAGCCAAGGTTGATGCTATTGAAAAGATGCCATGTCCCAAGGACATCAAAGGTATAAGAAGTTTCCTTGGTCATGCCGGTTTTTATAGGAGGTTCATTAAGGACTTCTCAAAAATCTCTCGGCCTCTGACTAATTTATTACAAAAAGATATACCATTTGTTTTTGATGATGATTGTGTAGAAGCATTTGAAATACTTAAGAAAGCATTGATCTCTGCACCTATTGTCCAGCCACCTGATTGGAATTTACCCTTTGAAATTATGTGCGATGCTAGTGATTATGCTATAGGTGCTGTTCTAGGACAAAGAGTTGATAAGAAACTAAATGTTATCCATTATGCTAGTAAAACTCTAGACAATGCTCAAGGAAATTATGCTACTACTGAAAAAGAATTCTTAGTAGTTGTATTTGCCTGTGATAAGTTTAGACCTTATATTGTCGATTCTAAAGTAACTATTCACACTGATCATGCTGCTATTAAATATCTTATGGAAAAGAAATATGCTAAACCTAGAATTATTAGATGGGTTCTCTTGCTACAAGAATTTGATTTGCATATTGTTGATAGAAAAGGAGCTGAGAACCCCGTTGCAGACAACTTGTCTAGATTAGAAAATGTGCTTGATGACCCACTACCTATTGATGATAGCTTTCCCGATGAGCAATTAAATGTCATAAATGCTTCTCATACTGCTCCATGGTATGTTGATTATGCTAATTATATTGTTGCTAAATTTATACCACCTAGTTTCACATACCAGCAAAAGAAAAAGTTCTGTTATGATTTGAGGCATTACTTTTGGGATGACCCACATCTTTATAAAGAAGGAGTAGATGGTGTTATTAGACGTTGTGTACCTGAGCATGAACAGGAACAGATCCTACGCAAGTGTCACTCCGAAGCTTATGGAGGACACCATGCTGGAGATAGGACTGCACATAAGGTATTGCAATCTGGTTTTTATTGGCCTACTCTATTCAAGGATGCCCGTAAGTTTGTCTTATCTTGTGATGAATGCCAAAGAATTGGTAATATTAGTAGACGTCAAGAAATGCCTATGAATTATTCACTTGTTATTGAACCATTTGATGTTTGGGGCTTTGACTATATGGGACCTTTTCCTTCCTCTAATGGTTATACACATATTTTAGTTGCTGTTGATTACGTTACTAAGTGCGTAGAAGCTATTCCAACTAGTAGTGCTGATCATAACACTTCTATTAAAATGCTTAAAGAAGTTATCTTTCCAAGGTTTGGAGTCCCTAGATATTTAATGACTGATGGTGGTTCACATTTTATTCATGGTGCTTTCCGTAAAATGCTTGCTAAATATGATGTTAATCATAGAATTGCATCTCCTTATCACCCTCAGTCTAGTGGTCAAGTAGAATTGAGTAATAGAGAACTTAAATTAATTTTGCAAAAGACTGTTAATATGTCTAGAAAGAATTGGGCCAAGAAACTTGATGATGCATTATGGGCCTATAGAACTGCATATAAAAATCCTATGGGTATGTCTCCGTCTAAAATGGTCTATGGGAAAGCATGTCAGTTACCTCTCGAACTAGAACACAAGGCTTATTGGGCTATTAAAGAACTCAACTATGAATTTAAACTTGTCAGTGAGAAGAGGTTATTTGATATTATCTCACTTGATGAATGGAGAACCCAAGCCTACGAAAATGCCAAGTTGTTTAAAGAAAAGGTTAAAAGATGGCATGACAAAAGGATACAAAAGCGTGAGTTTAATATAGCTGATTAGGTACTGCTATACAACTCTCGTTTAAGATTTTTTTTGTAGGAAAACTTCTCTCTAAATGGGAAGGTCCTTACGTTATCGGTGAGGTCTATCGTTCTGGTGCCATAAAAATCAACAACTTCGAAGGCACAAATCCGAAGGTGGTGAACGGTCAAAGAATCAAACATTATATCTCAGGTAATCCCATAAATGTTGAAACCAATGTTATTGAAACCATAACCCCGGAGGAATACATAAGGGACACTTTCCGGAATGTTTCAGACTCCGAAAAGGAATAGGTATGTGGTACGGTAAGTAAACTAACTCCAAAACAGTTTTTAAGGCAATATTTCTCTGTTTTGGAATATTTAGAAAAATAGAAAAATAAGCAGCAGTCCGGGAAGGACATGAGGTCTCCATGAGGGTGGAGGGAGCGCCCTACCCTACTGGGCGCGCCCCCCTGTTGGGGTACGTAGTAATTTTAAAAAAATACCTATGCACACGCAAGATCATGGTGATGCATAGCAACGAGAGGGGAGAGTGTTATCTACGTACCCTCGTAGACCGACGGTGGAAGCGTTATGACAACGCAGTTGATGTAGTCGTACGTCTTCACGGCCCAACCGATCAAGCACCGAAACTACGGCACCTCCGAGTTCTAGCACACGTTCAGCTCGACGACGATCCCCGGACTCCGATCCAGCAAATATCAGGGAAGAGTTCCGTCAGCATGATGGCGTGGTGATAATCTTGATGTTCTATTGTCGCAGGGCTTCGCCTAAGCACCGCTACAATATTATCGAGGATTATGGTGGAGGGGGGCACCGCACACGGCTAAGAGAACGATCATGAAGATCAACCTGTGTCTAGAGGTGCCCCCCTGCCCCCGTATATAACGGAGCAAGGGGGGATGAGGCCAGCCCTAGGAGGGGCGCGCCAGGGGAGTAGGATTCCTACTCCTAGTTGGAGTAGGTTTCCTCCTTTCCTAGTCCAACTAGGAGAAGGGGGGAAAGGGGGGAAGAGGGGAAGGAAGGGAGAGAGGGGCCGTGCCCCAAACCCCTTGTCCAATTCGGACTAGGCTTGGGAGGGGGGGCGCCACCTCCTGGTCCTTCCCACTAAGGCCCATTAAGGCCCATTGCTTCTTCCTCGTATTCCCGTAACTCCCCGGTACCACCGAAAATACCCGAATCACTCGGAACCTTTCCGATATCCGAATATAGTCGTCCAATATATCGATCTTTACGTCTCGACCATTTCGAGACTCCTCGTCATGTCCTCGATCTCATCCGGGACTCCGAACTCCTTCGGTACATCAAAACTTGTAAACTCATAATATAACTATCATCGAAACCTTAAAGCGTGCGGACCCTACGGGTTCGAGAACAATGTAGACATGACTGAGACATGTCTCCCGTCAATAACCAATAGCGGAACCTAGATGATCATATTGGCTCCCACATATTCTACGAAGATCTTTATCGGTCAGACCGCATAACAACATACGGTGTTCCCTTTGTCATCGGTATGTTACTTTGCCCGAGATTCGATCGTTGGTATCTTAATACCTAGTTCAATCTCGATACCGGCAAGTCTCTTTACTCGTTCCGTAATACATCATCTCACAACTAATTCATTAGCTGCAATTGTAATATCCCAAAATTCTAAATTTTGGAATGTTATAATAAATAGATAGATTTGATTGATTGTCTGAAAGTGAGTGAATTCAAAACTTTTTGAAAGTTAAATGAGAGGGAATAAAAGGACTCTCCCAAACTTTCATATTTGCTTTCTGATCTCCATGAATTCAAATTATTTTCAAATACAAAACCCTTGAGCGAAGATGATATGACTTCTTCCATTTAAATTAAATGAAAGGGTATTTGAAAATAATTGAATTTCATTTGGAAATATTTCAACTCATAAACTTCATGCAGCTCAATGATTTTCATGAGAGAAGATAAAATGACTTCTTCAAATTATATGAAATGTGAGTTGGGAGTTTCAAAGAATTAAATTCAAAGTTCTTTTGAATTTATTTTCAATTTGGAGTTATTTGAGTTTTATTCAAATTATTTTTCTCCAAAAATGAAATATACGGAAATTAGGGTAACATGATTCCCTACAACAAAAAATTGGAGAGAAATAAATTTGAAATCATTTTGATATTTTTAAAATGATTTTTATTGGATTTTATTAGACCAGTAGCACTCTTTGAATTATCTTATTTTGTGTGAATTTGATTTAATGCTAGGAAAATGTTCATCTTGTAGAAAATCTTTTTCTGAAAATTTCTATATATAATATGCCTATATAAAGGTTTATTTTTATTTTCATTTTTCAGTTTATCGCATTTTGTTTAAAAAAACTGCGCGCGCGTCTGAAACTAACTGTCGCCCACGTGCGCAATATAGTAGCTTCTGGCACCCCATTATTTTTTTCTCTCTTAAATGGGTAAGCCCAGTCAGCCTTTTTATTTTTTATTTTTATTTTTTTAAGGCCGAATTTTGTAAAAAAGAAACCGCAGCCGCAGCGTGCGCGTACGGCCGGCCGAAGGCCTTCAGGCCCATGCGATGCGAGCGTCTCTTTTCATCTGTGTTTTGTATATTTTTGTCTATGTTTAGGCCCACATTGCCTAGCCTTTGACCCCTAAGCCTTTTTTCCATCAATAAATATAGACCCATAGAGCCTCCAAAAATCATCCGATTCGGGTTAAATCAATATTTTGGTTTGACTAGATTTATTTAAGAAAAATATATTTCTTCTCTCCCGCACGACTTCTGGAAGTTGTCTCCTCTCTCCAAAGTTGTCTTTTCTCTGTCTTATAAAGGTATCTCTCTTTGTTTTTTTTCTTCTTATACTTTCGTAGTTTATTATTTTTTTGATTAATACGATAAAATAATTAGAATATCAATTAGTCTACGTATTTATACATTAGACCTTAGCCCGTATTTATTTTTTTTCTTCTGTAAAACAGCTTGGCCCTGATTTTTCAAATAGCCATAACTTTTTACTCGTTTGTCCAAATCCAACGAAACCAACGCCCACTTCTTCGTTATGATCCCTTCTATCCAGTAATCCAACCCAACCATTTTTTTGAAATTTTCAAATTTCAAATTTTGTTCAGATTTATATTCAAACTTCTTTTGAACATAACTTGAGTTTCGTAACTCCGATTTAGTTGACTCTTTTTGCAAATCGAAACTCTTGACCTAAACTTTCTGATAAGGCCAAATTCACTTAATTTTGGTACTGTTAGAAATTATTTTATGTTGCAAGAGTTATTTCCTTGGTTTTGACGTTTTCTGAATTGTCTTCTTCGTTCTTCCCGATCTTTTGAGTGATTGCTTATGTGTGGGTACTATTGCTTACTTACGATAGATTGACCGAAGTGTGACGTGTAGAACTATCAAGAGTTTTGAGTGTGAATCATCTACATCAACATTGCAGGCAAGTTCACACTTTGATCATATCCCTTTTCATACCCAGTTTTTATGCATTAGTCTCAACCCTCAAACATTGCATGAGTAGGATTGATAACATGTGGGTATTGGGAAGTAGTTGATGAGGTAGGAACCTATTGCCCTGCATTCCAACCTTGGGAGTTACTATTACGTTATGCTTATATTGCCATGCTATGCTCGTAGATGTGGATTGGGTTGAGAGTATTCATGACAGATGTGCGATTGTTAATTAATAGTTTACTTAAGGTGGCAACTTAAACACACATCTGGATGGATTGAGGCACCTGGGTATTCCAGCGATTGCCTGTCTAGGCACCTGGGTAGACCAGGATTGCCTGTTTTTTTTATGGACCGCCACCCAGGCTCAAAGGGATCATGAGATTTTTTATACTAGAAACTTCCGTGTGCAGCCACAAGCTATTATGGGCTCTAGCATAGTTGATTAAGTCGTGCGAACTCTTACAGGGTAGACTAGCAGATGTAGGGAAAAGTAGGTGTAACGATCTATCCATCGTAAGGTGCTAGCGCTTCTGAAAGACTATGTCTCGGTCATCCGTCTTCTCAAACACCATGTAGTGCGAGAAACCAAACGGAGGCGATCGAGTCTTGTGGAGAAAAGTGCGCAAACCTCTGCAGAGTGTATAAACTAATCATGGTTAGCCGTGTCCCCGGTTATGGACATCTTGAGTATCTAGTACCTGGATTATCATGTGAATCTCATCACGTTACTTTGAATGAATAATGTTGGGTTTTAATGATGAAGCTTAATTGGGATTGAGAATGCTGTCAACCATTCTCAATGTTTAACAACCACCATGATAGTTAAATAAAATTTATTCCTTTGTAGTAGGGAAAAATTGGCTTTTCGCAAAAACCTTATAATCATAGAGCTTTTCCACCAGCCAAATATGCATGTAGTGATAGCCTTTATTCATCATTCTCTATGGTGTGAATTTTTCCAGTACATTCAATGTACTGACCCTTTGTGGCTGCAACGTCTCATGTTGCAGGATTATCTTACGACGAGTAAGTGATACGTTAGGGTTACGATTTCTACACTCAACTTTGCCGTTGGTGTTGATGGGAATCCACAACCTTGTTACTTCCGCTATTTGGATTGAGGTAATAGTATTTATGTTACTTATACATGTGATTTACCTCTGTTATAAATCCTCGAGTACTGTGTGTGTCAGCATACCAATCCAGGGATGACACTTAAGCACAGAGACTTGATCCATTCGGGTCCGGTCGCTACAGCAATGCTTGCAAGGCTTATGTGATGTGCATTACCGAGAGGGCCCACAGATACCTCTCCGACAATCGGAGTGACAAATCCTAATCTCGAAATACGCCAACCCAACATGTACCTTTGGAGACACCTTTAGAGCTCCTTTATAATCATCCAGTTACGTTGTGATGTTTGGTAGCACACAAAGTGGTCCTCCGGCAAACGGGAGTTGCATAATCTCATAGTCATAGGAACATGTATAAGTCATGAAGAAAGCAATAGCAACATACTAAACGATCGGGTGCTAAGCTAATGGAATGGGTCATGTCAATCACATCATTCTTCTAATGATGTGATCCCGTTAATCAAATAACAACTCTTTTGTTCATGCTTAGGAAACATAACCATCTTCGATTAACGAGCTAGTCAAGTAGAGGCATACTAGTGACACTCTGTTTGTCTATGTATTCACACATGTATTATGTTTCCGGTTAATACAATTCTAGCATGAATAATAAACATTTATCATGATATAAGGAAATAAATAATAACTTTATTATTGCCTCTAGGGCATATTTCCTTCAGTCTCCCACTTGCACTAGAGTCAATAATCCAGTTCACATCGCCATGTGATTTAACATCAATAGTTCACATCACCATGTGATTAACACCCATAGTTCACATCGTCATGTGACCAACACTCAAAGGGTTTACTAGAGTCAGTAATCTAGTTCACATCTCTATGTGATTAATACCCAAAGAGTACTAAGGTGTGATCATGTTTTGCTTGTGAGAGAAGCTTAGTCAACGGGTCTGCCAAAATTCAGATCCGTATGTATTTTGAAAATTTCTATGTCTACAATGCTCTGCACGGAGCTACTTTAGCTAATTTCTCCCACTTTCAATATCTATCTAGATGAAGACTTAGAGTCATCCGGATTAGTGCCAAAACTTGTATCGACGTAACCCTTTTACGACGAACCTTTTGTCACCTCCGTAATCGAGAAAGACATCCTTATTCCAGTAAGGATAATTTCGACCACTGTCCATTGATCTACTCCTAGATCACTATTGTACTCCCTTGCCAAACTCAGTGGTAGGGTATACAATAGATCTGGTACACAACATGGCATACTTTATAGAACCTATGGTTGAGGCATAGGGAATGACTTTCATTCTCTTTCTATTTTATGTTGTGGTCGGGTTTTGAGTCTTACTCAATTTCACACCTTGTAACATAGGCAAGAACTTTTCCTTTGACTGTTCCATTTTGAACTACTTCAAAATCTTGTCAAGGTATGTACTCATTGAAAAAACTTATCAAGCGTCTTGATCTATCTCTACAGATCTTGATGCTCAATATGTAAGCAGCTTCACCGAGGTCTTTCTTTGAAAAACTCCTTTCAAACACTCCTTTATGCTTTGCAGAATAATTCTACATTATTTCTGATCAACAATATGTCATTCACATATACTTACAGAAATGTTGTAGTGCTCTCACTCACTTTCTTGTAAATACGGGCTTCACCACAAGTCTGTATAAAATTATATGCTTTGATCAACTTATCAAAGCGTATATTCCAACTCCGAGATGCTTGCACCAGTCCATAGATGAATCACTGGAGATTGCACATTTTGTTAACACCTTTAGGATTAACAAAACCTTCTGGTTGCATCATATACAACTCTTCTTTAAGAAATCCATTAAGGATTGCAATTTTGTTATCCATTTGCCAGATTTCATAAAATGCGGCAATTGCTAACATGATTCGGACAGACTTTAAGCATCGATACGAGTGAGAAAATCTCATCGCAGTCAACACCTTGAACTTTGTCAAAAACCCTTTTCGACAAGTCTAGCTTTGTAGATAGTAACACTACTATCAGCGTCCGTCTTCCTCTTGAAGATCCATTTAATCTAAATGGCTCGCCGATCATTGGACAAGTCAATCAAAGTCCATACTTTGTTCTCATACATGGATCTTATCTCAGATTTCATGGCCTCAAGCCATTTCGCGGAATCTGGGCTCATCATCGCTTCCTCATAGTTCGCAAGTTCGTCATGGTCTAGTAACATGACTTCCAGAATTGGATTACCGTACCACTCTGGTGCGGATCTCACTCTGGTTTACCTACGAGGTTCGGTAGTAATTTGATCTGAAGTAACATGATCATCATCATTAGCTTCCTCACTAATCGGTCTAGTAGTCACAGGAACATATTTCTGTGATGAACTACTTTCCAATAAGGGAGAAGGTACAATTACCTTATCAAGTTCTACTTTCCTCCCACTCACTTCTTTCGAGAGAAACTCCTTCTCTAGAAAGGATCCATTCTTAGCAACGAATGTCTTGCCTTCGGATCTGTGATAGAAGGTGTACCCAACTTTCTCCTTTGGGTATCCTATGAAGACACATTTCTCTGATTTGGGTTTGAGCTTATCAGGATGAAACTTTTTCACATAAGCATCGCAACCCCAAACTTTAAGAAACAACAACTTTGGTTTCTTGCCAAACCACAGTTCATATTGTGTCGTCTCAACGGACTTAGATGGTGCCCCTTTTTAACGTGAATGCAGTTGTCTTTAATGCATGACCCCAAAAACAATAGTGGTAAATCCGTAAGAAACATCATAGATCGCACCATATCTAATAAAGTACGGTTACGACGTTCGGACACACCATTATGCTGTGGTGTTCCAGGTGGCGTGAGTAGTGAAACTATTTCACATTGTTTTAACTGAAGGCCAAACTCGTAACTCAAATATTCTCTTCCACGATTAGATCGTAGAAACTTTATTTTGCTTGTTACGATGATTTTACACTTCACTCTGAAATTCTTTGAACTTTTCAAATGTTTCAGACTTATGTTTCATCAAGTAGATATACCCATATCTGCTCAAATCATATGTGAAGGTCAGAAAATAACAATACCCGCCACGAGCTTCAACACTCATCGGATCGCATACATCAGTATGTATTATTTCCAATAAGTCCGTTGCTCGCTCCATTGTTTCGGAGAACGGAGTTTTTAGTCATCTTGCCCATAAGGCATGGTTCGCAAGCACCAAGTGATTCATAATCAAGTGATTCAAAAATCCCATCAGCATGGAGTTTCTTCATGCACTTTACACCAATATGACTTAAACGGCAGTGCCACAAATAAGTTGCACTATCATTATTAACTTTGCATCTTTTGGCTTCAATATTATGAATATGTGTATCACTACGATCGAGATCCAACAAACCATTTTCGTTGGTGTGTATGACCATAGAAGGTTTTATTCATGTAAACAGAACAACATTTGTTCTCTAACTTAAATGAATAACCGTATTGCAATAAACATGATCAAATCATATTCATGCTCAACGCAAACACCAAATAACACTTATTTAGGTTCAACACTAATCCCTAAAGTATAGGGAGAGTGTGATGATGATCGTATCAATCTTGGAACTACTTCCAACACACATTGTCACCTCGAATTTTACTAGTTTCTGTTTATTCTGCAACTCCCGTTTTGAGTTACTAATCTTAGCAACTGAACTAGTATCTAATACTGAGGGGTTGCTATAAACACTAGTAAAGTACACATCAATAACATGTATATCAAATATACTTATGTTCACTTTGCCATCCTTCTTATCCGCCAATCACTTGGGGTAGTTCCGCTTCCAGTGACCAGTCCCTTTGCAGTAGAAGCACTTAGTCTCAGGCTTAGGACCAGACTTGGGCTTCTTCACTTGAGCAGCAACTTGCTTGCTATTTTTCTTAAAGTTCCCCTTTTTCCCTTTGCCCTTTTCTTGAAACTAGTGATCTTGTCAACCATCAACACTTGATGCTCTTTCTTGATTTCTACCTTCATCGATTTCATCATCATGAAAAGCTCGGGAGTCGTTTTCGTCATCCCTTGCATACTATAGTTCATCACGAAGTTCTACTAACTTGGTGATGGTGACTAGAGAATTCTATCAGTCACTATCTTATCTGGAAGATTAACTCCCACTTGATTCAAGCGATTGTAGTACCCAGATAATCTGAGCACATGCTCACTAGTTGAGCGATTCTCCTCCATCTTTTAGCTATAGAACTTGTTGGAGACTTCATATCTCTCAACTCGGGTATTTTCTTGAAATATTAACTTCAACTTCTTGGAACATCTCATATGGTCCATGACGTTCAAAACGTCTTTGAAGTCCCGATTCTAAGCCGTTAAGTATGGTGCACTAAACTATCAAGTAGTCATCATATTGAGCTAGCCAAACGTTCATAATGTCTGCATCTGCTCCTGCAATAGGTCTGTCACCTAGCGGTGCATCAAGGACATAATTCTTCTGTGCAGCAATGAGGATAAACCTCAGATCACGGATCCAATCCGCATCATTGCTACTAACATCTTTCAACTTAGTTTTCTCTAGGAACATATCAAAATAAACACAGGGAAGCAACAATGCGAGCTAATGATCTACAGCATAATTTGCAAAATATTATTAGGACTAAGTTCATGATAAATTTAAGTTCAATTTAATCATATTACTTAAGAACTCCCACTTAGATAGACATCCCTCTAATCCTCTAAGTGATCACGTGATCCATATCAACTAAACCATGTCCGATCATCACGTGAGATGGAGTAGTTTCAACGGTGAACATCACTATGTTGATCATATCTAGTATATGATTCACGCTCGACCTTTCGGTCTCCGTGTTCCGAGGTGTAAGTGCATCTAGTGCCACCCCTAGTTGGTTTTGGAGTATTGACGACAAACCTAGTTGAGGGACTAATGTGTTTATGAGAATTGCAGGATAACACAGGTAGAAGTCCCTCATTGATTCGGTTTTTCTACCAGAGATGACCCCTAAAAATGTATGAAGACATTGAAGTCAAAGGTGGTATACGAAGATATTCACATTGAAGACTATGACAAGAGAAGACACCACATGAAGCCTATGGAGCTCGAAGACTTAGATCTTTCGTAGTTCTTTTTCTTTTGTGTTGAGTCATAGGAACCACCGTACTGTTAAGTGGGGTCCAAGAGAACCAGTCAGAATGACTGAAGTGATGCCTAACCAAAAAAAACCTATGTCTTTGAGTGAAGACTATGAGAGCGAATCTTGTCCAGAGTCGGACAAGTCAGCTTTGCTTGTAGCCCAAGTAAAGTTGTCGTGTGAGTTTGAAATCTGACCGTTGGAACACGTGTTAGTTCCTTAGTGACCCAGGGTCATTTCGGACAAATCAGGTCGGGTTGCCAAGTGGCTATAAATAGCCCACCCCCCCACAACCATAAATGGTTGGCTGCTCAGATTAAGAGTACGTCTTTTGTCGTTTGAGAGCAACCCACCTCGAAGCCTTTGAGAGAGAATTCCTTGCGAGGATAAAGCCCTAACCACCCAGAGCCAAAGAGAATTGGGCATCACTTAAGTCTTCTTGTCTGTGTGATCTGAAGACTTATTACACTTGAGGACTGTGCATCCTCCAGCTGGTTAGGCGTCACGTTCTGAGCATCCAAGAGACATTGTGGATTGCCGGTGAACGAAGTCTGTGAAGGTTTGGAAGTCTACCTTGAAGACTTACCAGAGTGATTGGGCGAGGTCTGTGTGACCTTAGCTCAAGGGGAATACGGTGAGGACTGGGTGTCCTGAGCTGCGTGTTCAGGACTGGGTGTCCGGGACTGTGTGTCCTAAGGTTTAAATACCTAGTTGCCCCAACCAGACGTACAGTTGTCACAGCAACTAGAACTGGTCCAACAAATCATTGTCTTCAGCGAGTCACTGGTTTCATCTTCCCTTCCCTTTACTTACTATTGCTCCTTGTGAAGTCATTGTATGTTTGCACTATCTTTTGTCTTCACTGAGTGACTGCATGTTCTGTATGGCTTCATAATATCTTCCTACCTGATCCTTACTACATTGCTGCTATTAAGTCATTGTGCTTTCAGTTTATTGAATACTTGACTATGGCTTGCCTAGTGTAGTCTACCTTCCGCTGCATGGTAATAGGTTTATTTCTATCGTTTGTCTTCATAACTTCCACGTTTTGAAGACTTTCATAAAAATCGCCTATTCACCCCCCCTCTAGTCGATATAACACACTTTCAATTGGTATCAGAGCAAGGTACTCCCTTATTCTGTGTGATTCGGTTTAACCACCTGGAGTTTTAGCTATGTCGACTGCAGGGATAATTAAAGTCTCCGCTGCGTGCCCCGTCTTCGATGGAACTGAATATCCCTACTGGAAGAATAAGATGCGCATGCATCTTGAAGCTATTGACGTCGACCTATGGTATGTCGTCGAGAACGGCGTTCCCAAGGCTGGAGAAGGTATCACCGCTGCTGATGTCAAGAAATTCATTCAACTGGACTCTACTGCCAAAAATATCATCTGTGGTCATCTGACCAAAGGACAGTATGGCCGTGTGAGTGCTTTGAAGACATCTATGCTGGTCTGGGACTGGCTCTCCAAGGTCAATGAAGGAATCTCAACCCAGAGAGATCAGAGAATCAGTGTCCTTCGCAACCTCTTCAACCGCTTCAAGCAAAATGACAATGAGAATATCCAGCACACAATTGACCGACTCACTGACATCACAAATAAGCTTCAAGCCCTCGGCGCTACTAAGATCACCAAACATGAAGTCATCAAGACGCTAGTGAGATCACTTGATAGTTCATTTGACATTCTAGCCCTGATGATTCAAGAACGTCCTGATTTCAAGACACTCGATCCGTCTGACATACTTGAGAGGCTCAACACACATGAGTTTCAGCTTTCTGAGAAAAAAGATATCTACGGTCCAAACTATGGGCGAACTCGTGCCTTGAAGGCAAAAGCCGTCTCCTCATCTGAAGAAGAATCTGACAGCAGTTCTGATGATCCTGAAGACATTGGAAGGGAACTTGCTATGCTTGTCAAGAAGTTCCAAAAATTCACCAAGAAGAAAGGCTTCAGAAAGTCTTCCCGATCAAGCTCAAGGAATGATGAAGCTTCTGCTCATGACTACAAGAAGAAAACATGTCACAAGTGCAAGAAACTTGGCCACTTCATCTCTGAGTGTCCACAATGGGACAATGAGAACAAAAAGAAGAAGAAGAGCAAGGAATATGACTCTGACAACAAGAAGAAGAAATACTCAAAGTCTTCTTCCAAGTCTTCCTCAAAGTATTCATCACACAAGAAGAGCTCATCTGGCAAGGCACGTGCGTTTGTTGGCAAGGAAATGGATTCAGAGGAGGAGTCCGCTTCTGAGGAGGCGGAGGTGGAGTCTGAGGAGGAGTTCGATTCAGGCGTCGCGAGTCTGGCTACAGCATACGTTGCCAAGTCCATCTTCAACACTGAAGACAATGACCTCATCACCGACACCGATGCAAATGACAAGGACTACTCCGCTTCTACCTACTGCTTCATGCCACGCGGTGCCAAGGTAAACACACGCACCACTCACTATCAAACATCTAGTGACGATGACTCTGATTGTGGTTCAAAACCCAGCTACAAAACACTTGCTAAAATTGCAACTGAACAACAGAAAGCTATGGAACATATTCAAAAACTGTTAGACAGAAGCGATGATCTGTTAGGTGCTGAAATGACTCGATCTGAATCCTTAATTGAAGACATAAAAAATCTTCATGTTAAGTATCAGGAACTTGAAAATCGTCATGAAACTCTCTCAACAACTCATGAAAAGCTTTCCTATGATTATCTTCAAAGGAAGCAAGATCTTGAGAAATTGAGAGCGGTTCATGAAGATCTTCAAAAGGAAAACGAGTCACTTCGCGCCAAACAGATCAGTCCCGCTCAGGAAGGATTTGAACCACCATGTCTTAAATGTATTGAGCGTGATAATGCTACTTCTGTTGCTGAATGTTCTACTGCTACTACTGTTGCAATATCTTCAACTGTTGATGTGGTAACTAACCCCTCTACTGAGCATACCACTGCTATTGCTGATGAGAATGCTAGGTTGAAGACATTGCTTGAAACAGGGATGTACAAAAGTCTTAAAGGGCATCAGACACTATGTGATGTCCTCAAAAAGCAGATACTGAACCGAAACCCGAGGAAAGAGGGTGTTGGGTTCGTAAGGAAAATGAATGCTGATGGCTCTTACTGGAAACCTGAGCAGTACCCAAAACCATGTGGGTTGCTGCAAAGGAACCTTCAGCAGACCCATCCAATCTATCTGGCTTCACTTGTGCTAACCCCATTATCATTGATGAATCCTTTGATGCAAACTATATACTGTTTAAGAATCAGAATGGTGAAGTGTTTGCCAGGTACATTTGTACTAACTGCAGGAATGGACCGCCTATGAAGAAGATCTGGGTTCCGAAAAGGTGTCTAGAGAATCTTCCTGTGAATGTCATCATGACACCTCACGTGAAGAAGACAAACCTCAGACCAAAGGCTTCATATGGTCCAAAGGCTTCATACAGACAGAGGACTCACCTGAGTCGCACTAACGCAAATGTTTTGCATGGAAACCTTACTCAGGCATATGAATATGAGAATGGTTCATCAAACCGCCATGTTCATAAGACCAAGAACTATTCTGCTTATCCTTATGAGTACTATTGTCCGCCTGCAAGACTGTTTGCTAGGGCTCCAAAGCCAAAATTCTCAGATGCTGCACTTAGACTTATTGCTTCTCAGCCACCCTTGAAGATGTGGGTGGCTAAGAAAGCCTAACTCTCTTTTGCAGGGAAAGGTCTCCAGCAGAAAACCAAAATCGTCTGACGCCATTGCTGGGGACCTTAAACATCTTGTAGGGCGCAAGATCAAATGCCCGAATGGTCTTACTATGTACTTCGTTCCTGAATCGCTTGCTACTCTCCCTATTAGTCCTAATCTGGATCTAAGCTTTCATAACCCATTGGTTCGTCAAATGTTTTTGCTTCACAATGCTCTTGGTGAAGCCTATCCCCCTAACTGCACTGTAGGGTACGACACCAGTGTCTTCAGAATGGATTATTGATAGTGGGTGTACAAATCACAGGACTGGCAAAAGAAGTCTTCTTATGGACTCAACCTTACGTCCATCCGACAAGAGCCACATCACATTTGCTGACACTGGTAAAAGTAAGGTATTGGGTCTAGGTAGAGTTGCAATCTCAAGGGATCAACACATGGATAAAGTCATGCTTCTTGAATCCCTTGGCTTCAACTTAATGTCTGTCTCAATGCTTTGCGATTTGAACATGATCGTAATATTTGGAAAATATCGTTGCCTTGTACTAATGGAATCTGACAAGTCTCTAGTGTTTGAAGGGTATCGAAAAGATTATCTGTACGTAGTAGATTTCTCAGCAGGACCACAACTTGCCGTATGTCTTCTAGCAAAAGCTTCAGAATGCTGGCTCTGGCATCGGAGGCTTGGGCATGCTGGCATGAGGAACCTCCACACCCTGGCAAAGAAGAAGCATGTCATAGGCATCGAGGGCGTCAAGTTCAAGAAAGATCACTTATGCGGTGCCTGTGAGGCAGGAAAGATGACGAGGGACAAACATCCCTCGAAGACAATCATGACCACTACTCGACCCTTCGAACTGCTTCACATGGATCTTTTCGGTCCCACTCATTACTCAACTCTTACTACTACTGCATGCCTCTATGGCTTCGTTATTGTTGATGATTACTCTAGATACACTTGGGTGCACATAATCCTTTACAAGACTGAAGTGCAGGATGTCTTCAGACGCTTCGCCAATCGAGCTATGAACAATTATGGCGCCAAGATAAAGCACATCAGAAGTGACAATGGCACTGAATTCAAGAACACTGGCCTTGATACATATCTTGATACCTTGGGCATCACACATGAATTCTCAGCCCCGTACACGCCACAGCAGAATGGCGTCGTCGAACGCAAGAACAGAACACTCATTGAGATGGCCAGAACGATGCTAGATGAATACAGGACCCCAAGAAAATTCTGGCCTGAAGCCATTGATACTGCATGCCATACAATCAATCGTGTTTATCTTCACAAGCTTCTGAACAAGACATCTTATGAGCTCCTTACTGGTAAGAAGCCAAATGTCAGTTACTTCAGAGTATTTGGCGCAAGGTGCTGGATCAAGGACCCACATCACACCTCAAAGTTTGCACCAAAAGCACATGAGGGTTTTATGCTTGGATATGGAAAGGATTCGCACTCCTACAAAGTCTTCAATCTCTTTCATTACAAAGTGGTTGAAACAGTGGATGTGCGGTTCGATGAGACCAATGGTTCACAAAGAGAGCAACTGCCAAATGTGCTAGATGAAGTTCCATCCAGTGAATCAATCAAGCTAATGGGAACTGGAGAAATCATACCTTCTGAAGCTCATCCTGAAGAAGAACTTATCATCTCAGCACCTGATCAACATGAAGATAATGCTCAGCCTGAAGACATTCCTTCTAACAATGACAATGATCAGCAAGAGCAAAGTCTTCGCCCTGTACATCCTCGCGTTGCCAATGAAGTCCAGATTGAAAGAATAATTAATAGCATCAATGCACCCGGTCCACTCACTCGTTCAAGGGCAACTCAGCTAGCAAATTTCTGTGGGCACTTCACATTCGTCTCAATAACAGAACCCAAAAAAGTTGAAGAAGCCTTCATGGAACCTGAATGGATTCAAGCTATGCAAGAAGAGCTTCAACAGTTTGAGCTGAATAATGTATGGGAACTAGTTAAGCGTCCTGATCCATGGAAGCACAATATAATAGGAACCAAATGGATATACCACAACAAGCAAGATGAGCATGGTCAAGTTGTCAGAAACAAAACTCGTCTCGTTGCTCAAGGATATACTCAAGTGGAAGGCATTGACTTCGATGAAACATTTGCTCCTGTGGCTAGACTTGAAGCCATACGCATACTGCTGGCCTATGAAAATCATCACAACATACTTCTATATCAAATGGATGTGAAGAGTGCTTTTCTCAATGGCAAGATTGAAGAAGAAGTGTATGTTGCACAACCGCCTGGCTTTGAAGATCCAAAATAGCCTGACATGGTATACAAGCTCAACAAGGCACTGTATGGCCTCAAACAAGCCCCTCGGGCCTGGTATGACACACTCAAATATTCCTGAAGAGCAAAGGCTTCATACCTGGTTCCCTAGACCCCACTCTCTTCACAAAGACATATGATGGTGAACTGTTTGTGTGCCAAATATATGTGGATGACATTATCTTCGGCTGCACCAATCAGAAGTACAGTGAAGAGTTTGGATATATGATGCAAGAGCAATATCAGATGTCCATGATGGGAGAGCTGAAGTTCTTCCTCGGTCTTCAAATATGACAAAAACGCAACGGCATCTTCATATCTCAAGAGAAGTATCTCAAAGATTGCCTGAAGAAGTTTGGTATGCAAGACTGCAAAGGCTTCACAACACCTATGCCAGCCAAACATCATCTGGGTCCCGACGACAATGGTAAAGAGTTTGATCAAAAGGTATACCGCTCCATGATTGGTTCTTTACTTTATCTATGTGCATCTAGGCCAGATATTATGCTTAGTGTTTGCATGTGTGCTCGATTTCAAGCGGCACCAAAGGAGTCGCATCACTTAGCTGTGAAGCGAATTCTTCGATATTTGGCTTACACCCCAACTCTAGGATTATGGTATCCAAAGGGCTCAGAGTTTGATCTGGTTGGATTCTCGGATGCTGATTATGCTGGTGACAAAGTTGATCGCAAGTCTACATCAGGCACATGTCACTTTCTGGGACGATCACTTGTATGTTGGTCTTCAAAGAAGCAGAACTGTGTATCTCTCTCCACTACTGAATCTGAATACATTGCTGCTGGATCTTGCTACGCTCAGCTTCTGTGGATGAAGCAAACACTCAAGGACTATGGCATTCATCTGAAGCAAGTGCCACTTTACTGCGACAACGAAAGCGCCATCAAGATCGCCAACAACCCAGTTCAGCACTCGAAGACAAACCACATTGAAATTCGTCATCACTTTCTCAGAGATCATGTTGTGAAGGAAGATATTGATATCATACACGTCAACACTGAAGAGCAATTGGCAGATATCTTCACCAAGCCCTTGGATGAGAAGAGATTTTGCAAGTTACGGTGTGAGCTAAATATCCTGGAATCCTCAAATGTCCTGTGATCAGGCACACATCCTAACCCTTATGCATATTGATGACTTAGATGTGCAACACACGAAGTAAAGTATATCTTCAATCAATGAAGACATACATTCTAAGTGTGAATACATTAATGTGTAATTTGACTTCGGAGCGCCACGATAATTGTGCGCCGTGTCTGGGTCTAATACTTCCTATACGGTGGGTAACGCCACCACCAAATGTTCTATTTTGAAGTGTTTCACTCATGGCATTACCTTGCAATGTCTTCACATTTGGTTTGGCTTCGATCTCAACATATCTTCATGATTATCTTCACTATGTTGATTATATATATATATATTGGTGTTCTGTCCTCTACAGCATTCACTTATAGCTATGTCTTCATTGTTGAATCTTTTGAACTAAGTGAATGTGATCGGACCCTAACCTCTCTATGCTTTCCATCTCAAATTCTATCTCTCCAAATCATATGCATTTTATTGAAACTGTCGAATGTCTTCTCTGCGTCCTTGTTAGGAGAAGATACAGAGACAACCATTAAGTCCGTTTTCAATGCTCATTCCTCCACATGAAACCCGGAGAAGTATGAACGACCACCCGACAATCAAGGCATGCGTGGGACGTGGAACAAACCCCAACATTCCGCATAATGGCCACGTGTTTCTCAGATGCGAATCGCCGGGGGCACCTGTGTAATAGCGCAGTGCCGCCCATGTACCTATAAATACACACTTCACAGTGGTCATTATCTCTTCTTCCACTCTCGCACGAACCCTAGCGCCGCCGCTAGCCCTCGACGACACCGGCGACGAAGCGCTTCGCTGCCGCAACCTCTCCGACGCCGTCTTCACGCCGACCGCGGACATCGTCCTCTCCGCCGTCGCCGTAGGTGTCCTCCGTCGCCATGTTAGGGCACGAAAGATCGAACTGCTCGGCCTCATCTTCCACTTCGTCTAGCAGTTCTTAGTGTGGTAAATAAAACTTCCTTTTTACAGCACCATTGATCCTATGGATTTGTCACTTTCTACCACAAGCAGTTTCTATTCACACAAGTTAGATCTCTCTCATACTGCATCTCATAACATGCCTAGTATATTCACTTATGCTTCACAAAGTAGTTAGATTCCTCACTTGTACTGATCTGTGGATTCGTACAAATCTGGAACCAACTCCTTATCTATGAGTGAATGTCTTCGCACGATGAGGTCAATGTCTTCTAAACTGATTTATCTTTAAAATCTTCTGAGAATGCATATGACCTCTTTCCCTTCCCTCGCACCTTAATGCTGTCACAGGTACATGTCCGTGGGAGAACCCCTTGGTTCTCATAGTCTGCATTCATTTGCAGAATTCTTACAGCATCACATTAATTCTCCCGAAGCCAGTTCCTGTTGGTCCAGCAAGCGAAAACCTTTGAAGCCTTTGAACGTGTTGAAGCCTTTCAAGTTAAAGTTTATGGCTTCAGAGAAAGCAGCAAGGAAGGGTGGCAGAAAGCGTCGTGGAGAAACATCCAGAGATCTGCCAGATGAACTCTCAGAACTGTACAAGACAGATCCTGAAGAGGATTACAATCAGCGCAAGACCCGAATCCAATGGATTCGAAGATATTGGGCAGAACAATGGTTCAAATACCGATTTGTAACCCAGGAATATGCTGAGAAAAACGCCATCAAGAGACCGTGGGGAGACATCCTATACAAGAATCTTCTGCCCAGGTCCAGAGATGAAGCCATTGAACAAGGCTTCTATCCCTGCATGGTCCGTGGGCCACGGCCTGCTGATGCACACCCATCGTCACTACTATGGTGTCGTGACGACAATCTGTTCAAGCACAACTTCCAGTTTGCCCAGAACTCAGCGAAGCAGAACAAGAAGACTTTGGGGTTAGACTTCAACCCTGGTCCCTCGGCACCAAGGGCAGATGGCACACGAGATGCAGAACCCAATGGCATTGGTCCTTTATACAACCTTGAAGGCCTCATCACCCGAATATTAGTTCAAGGGACTGCAGTGAATGAGCCTGCAGCTGACGCTGAATCAGAAGAAGCTCCTGCAGCGCCGAAGACAAAGAAGATGAAGAAGCCTAAAGCTTCAAAGCCTGCCCCCTCACCAAAAATCTCAAGGGCGAAGCCACTGGCAACTGCACCTCCTGAAGATAGTGTGCAGTCCGAAGACTTATCTCACATCTCCAAGCCCAGAAAGTCAAGATGCCTCTGCCTCACACCGGACAAGAGCTAACTGCTGCTGCCATTCTGCGCAATGACGACATTGATCTGTCAAGTGATGAAGATCTAGCAGATGACGCTCTTGAGCAACTCATCAAGAGCAAAGAAGAAGCAGAAATCTTTAATGATCTACCTCTCTTTGATGTGACCATCATCCACAACTTCATTGACGAGTGGTTTGACACGCCAAACATCAGCTTTGAAGATCTGCAGCTACCAATTGGCCTCGGTGTCGCCTTCCAAGGCGCCATTGTTTCAGAACTTGCTATTGCCCAGCGCATTGTTGAACTGAAACAAAAGATTGACTATGAAAAGGCTCAGTTCAAGAAGCATATGGCCAAGCTCAGCATGCAGGAAGTGAAGAACTTCAAGAATATGATGCACGAGCTCAAGGAAGCCTTTGTAAAAAAACGTGCAGAAGCTCAGGGTTCGCTTGAGCGCATGAAGACTCTGGCTGACAGATGTGTGCAAGCCTACGATGAGGCTGAGAAGCGCAAGGCCCTTGGGCGTCCTGGCATCGACCCTAGGATGGCCGCAAAGAAGAAGAACAAGCCTGCTACGGCTGAACCTGACGCACCACGGCAGGAAGCAGTTCCGATTGTCTTCCCAACTAGACTGACTGGCTCGAAGCCAAAAAGCCGGTCAATCGCTTCAGAGCTCAAGAAGACAAGGACTGCTGAGGCTGAAGCTAGGAAGAGGAAACATTCTGAAGCCTCTCCAACTGCCCCCTCCAAGAAGAAGAGGAAGACCAAGAAAGATCGGGCTGCTCTCACAGAGCCCTTAATAGTTGAACCCATTTCTATGGTCTATCCTGAAGCTGAACGCCAACTGACTATCCATGAGCCTGCTTCCACGGAGGCTCATGAAGCTGGAGACTTTCCAGCAGCTGATCCCATTGCTGCTGAAGACATTGGTCAACATGACAATGTAGAAGATGGTGCAGTCCTTCCTCAGAACAACGAACTCATCAGCATTGGTCGTCCACTGACGCCAATTGCACAGGATGCTTCATGGGCAGATCGCCCACAAGAGGAAGAAGACTATGAGGCCCAACCCACTCCAACTCCACAGGCGTCGCCCACGTTTCGCAGGCTTCGCAAAGGTCCAAGGCCTCAAGTCTCTGCTGAAGACAATCCGGCTGCATCAGCCGCGGAAGATGAAGTCCCACAAGTTGCCACTCTCCTGTCCCACCAAGAAGCAGTTCTCAAGGAGAACGTGCTTGTGACCGACCCTCCAGCTCGTCAAGTGGAGGATGAAAATCTTGCGGCTGCCACAACCACCAATGAAGCTTATGTGGAGCCCTCCCCAACGGAAGAAGAAGACGGCGAAGCCACTGACCCCGTCACTTCTGTTCCTGAGTCTGCTGCCGGTCCCCAGTTCGACTATCATGTTGAGCACAGGCCTCAGGTACAGAAGCCAATCCCAAGATTGCCAAGGTTCCCAGGTCCTGCATCAGCACCTGGCTCCTTCAATATCAATTACTTCAGGGCAGACAACACATTCTTCGATAGCTCCAGGAACCCCTACTCAAGGGAAAGGATATCATCTGATCGGTTCTGGAGCTATCCTCAGCGAAGCTATTACTCATGCATTCTTTACAACCAAGGTCGCATCTTCCCACACAAGCGCCTTGACATTGAAGCCATAGCTGGTCTACCTTGTCTGGAAGAAGCTTTGGATTGCTTCAAGGAAGTTGGACTGCTGCCGTTCGTTACTGACCAAGAGCATTGGAATGAAGAGCTGCTGCTCCAATTCTATGCCACACTTCACATCCGCGGGTACAGCAGAAATCCGAAGACTTGGGTCCTGGAGTGGATGACCGGAAATGTTCATCACGAAGCCAATGCATTTGACATCATTGAGCTCACTGGTTTGCCCACTCCTGGCGATCTCTACGAGCATGGCTGTCAGCTGCATAGTGAAGCTATTGAGAGCATCTTTAAGAGGCCGGAACCTGATATGAGTCAGATGCTCAGCGTGATGAAGCCATTGCCCCAAGATGCTGCTTATCCAACAGAGTTCTTCGTTGAAGACCTTGAGTATCTGCCAAGAACCATCTATCACATCATCAGGCGAACTCTCTGGCCCATCAAAGGGCACTCTCCAAATGCCAAGCTTGAGGGTGCAATGAAGACTTTGGTCTTCTATATTCTTCATGGAAAATGCTTCAATGCACAGGAGTTATTCATCCGCCAACTTGCTACATCAGGCTCTAATCTGTTTGGCTTAAAGTTCTACGCCCCATGGGTAATGCGGCTAATTAAACTTCACTCTGATATCTCATATCAGCTATCTGCTCGCAATCATAGGATTTTTCTGCCTGATGTGGATATCTCTACTGAAGCCATCTATCCTGAGCCTGCAAAGGAACCTCTAAGTCTTCAGAATGCAGAGCATCAGAGTTTCTCATAGAACATTGAAGGAGTTGAAGCAGTCACTCGGGTGTATCCTTTGGCTGGCACTACACGTGCACCACACCCTGCGTCTACTGAAGCCACTGATAGTACAACTGCTCCAATACCCAAGAAGCGCACTCGTGTTCTCAATGACCGAGAGCTTCTTGTGGCTCTTCATCAGAAACAGGATAGGCATCATGACTGGCTGAAGCGTCAGATGAAAAGCCTCTTGGTGGAGGTTGATCGCATTCGCAATCTTGCCACCAAGAATGCTTTTGTTGCCCATGAAACCTGTCGCCGCACATGGAAAGGGCTAACGATGATGTGTTCTGAAGATGATCTCCAAGAGGATGGCTTCACTGAGCGATTCAAGTTTGACTCCACACCTTCTCGAAGAGCTGTGCTGCTAGGAACTCCATCCCTTGAAGACTCTGAGTTCTCTTCATCTGCTGCAACAGTGACTGCTAGAGTTATCGAGGATGAAGATGATGCTACTTCACCACCACCTCCTTCAGCACGCGTCAACTCTGCTCCAAGCTCTTCAGCACCGCCAAACACCACCAATGACCCTGCCACTTCACCTACTCCGCATGGGAACGAGTAGATGCTCTATGTCTTCAAACCTTTTTGGTCCTTACTGACAAAAGGGGGAGAAGCATATGAGGTTGATAGTCTTCAAGCGGGTCCATATGGGCGGGTGCTTTATATTTTGCTTCGTGCTTACAACTCTCGTTTTGCTACATTTGGTTCTTTGAGTTGTAACACTTAAACTCGATGGTCGTCTGCTACTTATCTGCCACTTTGTTTTGCGATGATAAATTCCGCATGTGCGACGATAAATTCCGCACTTAGATCATTCTACAGGCGTCCATTTTCCATTATGCATTGTCATTATCTTCATATACTTTCACATGCATAGTGGATTGTCATCATAAGTTGAAGTGGATCTCCACAAGTACAACCTGCCATGTGCATTTGCATTCCAAAAGCAAATTACTTATATGCACATCTTCAGGGGGAGCCCTTGCAACTTATGAAGACAATTCCTTATCCTTTACAATTTCACAGATTATATTCCCCGTTGAAAACTTCAACTAGTTTGTCATCAATCACCAAAAAGGGGGAGATTGTAAGTGCATCTAGTGCCACCCCTAGTTGGTTTTGGAGTATTGACGACAAACCTAGTTGAGGGACTAATGTGTTTATGAGAATTGCAGGATAACACAGGTAGAAGTCCCTCATTGATTCGGTTTTCCTACCAGAGATGACCCCTAAAAATGTATGAAGACATTGAAGTCAAAGGTGGTATATGAAGATATTCACATTGAAGACTATGACAAGAGAAGACACCACATGAAGCCTATGGAGCTCGAAGACTTAGATCTTTCGTAGTTCTTTTTCTTTTGTGTTGAGTCATAGGAACCACCGTACTATTAAGTGGGGTCCAAGAGAACCAGTCAGAATGACTGAAGTGATGCCTAACCAAAAAAAACCGATGTCTTCGAGTGAAGACTATGAGAACGAATCTTGTCCAGAGTCGGACAAGTCAGCTTTGCTTGTAGCCCAAGTAAAGTTGTCGTGTGAGTTTGAAATCTGACCGTTGGAACACGTGTCAGTTCCTTAGTGACCCAGGGCCATTTCGGACAAATCAGGTTGGGTTGACAAGTGGTTATAAATAGCCCACCCCCCACAACCATAAATGGTTGGCTGCTCAGATTAAGAGTACGGTTTTGTCGTTTGAGAGCAACCCACCTCGAAGCCTTTGAGAGAGAATTCCTTGCGAGGATAAAGCCCTAACCACCCAGAGCCAAAGAGAATTGGGCATCACTTAAGTCTTCTTGTCTGTGTGATCTGAAGACTTATTACACTTGAGGACTATGCATCCTCCAGCCGGTTAGGCGTCGCGTTCTGAGCATCCAAGAGACATTGTGGATTGCCGGTGAACGAAGTCTGTGAAGGTTTGGAAGTCTACCTTGAAGACTTACCAGAGTGATTGGGCGAGGTCTGTGTGACCTTAGCTCAAGGGGAATACGGTGAGGATTGGGTGTCCTGAGCTGCGTGTTCAGGACTGGGTGTCCGGGACTGTGTGTCCTAAGGTTTAAATACCTAGCCACCCCAACCAGACGTACAGTTGTCACAGCAACTGGAACTGGTCCAACAAATCATTGTCTTCAACGAGTCACTAGTTTCATCTTCCCTTCCCTTTACTTACTGTTGCTCCTTGTGAAGTCATTGTATGTTTGCACTATCTTTTGTCTTCACTGAGTGACTGCATGTTCTGTATGGCTTCATAATATCTTCCTACCTGATCCTGACTACATTGCTGCTATTAAGTCATTGTGCTTTCACTTTATTGAATACTTGACTATGGCTTGCCTAGTGTAGTCTACCTTCCGCTGCATGGTAATAGGTTTATTTCTATCGTTTGTCTTCATAACTTCCACGTTTTGAAGACTTTCATAAAAATCGCCTATTCACCCCCCCCCCTCTAGTCGATATAACGCACTTTCACGAGGCCATATCTATTATATGCTAGGCTCGTCAAGTTTAACCTGAGTATTCCGCGTGTGCAACTGTTTTGCACCCGTTGTATTTGAACGTAGAGCCTTTCCCACCCGATCATCACGTGGTGTCTCAGCACGAAGAACTTTCGCAACGGTGCATACTCAGGGAGAACACTTCTTGATAATTAGTGAGAGATCATCTTAAAATGCTACCGTCAAACTAAGCAAAATAAGATGTATAAAAGATAAACATCATATGCAATCAAAATTTGTGACATGATATGGCGATCATCATCTTGCGCCTTTGATCTCCATCTCCAAAGTACTGTCATGATCTCTATCGTCACCGGCATGACACCATGATCTCCATCATCTTGATCTATATCAATGTGTCATCACACGGTCGTCTCGCCAACTATTGCTATCGCATAGCGATAAAGTAAAGCAATTATTTGGCGCTTGCATCTTATGCAATAAAGAGACAACCATAAGGCTTTTGCCAGTTCCCGATAACTTCAACAAAACATGATCATCTCATACAACCACTTATATCTCATCACGTCTTGACCATATCACATCACAACATGCCCTGCAAAAACAAGTTAGACGTCCTCTACTTTGTTGTTGCAAGTTTTACGTGGCTGCTACGGGCTTAGCAAGAACCGTTCTTACCTACGCATCAAAAACCACAACGATAGTTTGTCAAGTTGGTGCTGTTTTAACCTTCGCAAGGACCGGGCGTAGCCACACTCGGTTCAACTAAAGTTGGAGAAACTAACACCCGCCAGCCACCTGTGTGCAAAGCACGTCGGTAGAACCAGTCTCGCGTAAGCGTACGCGTAATGTCGGTCCGGGCCGCTTCATCCAACAATACCGCTGAACCAAAGTATGACATGCTGGTAAGCAGTATGACTTATATCGCCCACAACTCACTTGTGTTCTACTCGTGCATATAACATCAACACATAAAACCTAGGCTCGGATACCACTGTTGGAGAACGTAGTAATTTCAAAAAAATCCTATGCACACGCAAGATCATGGTGATGCATAGCAACAAGAGGGGAAAGTGTTATCTACGTACCCTCTTAGATCGACAGTGGAGGCGTTATGACAACGCGGTTGATGTAGTCGTACGTCTTCACGGCCCGACCGATCAAGCACGGAAACTATGGCACCTCCGAGTTCTAGCACACGTTCAGCTCGATGACGATCCCCGGACTCCGATCCAGCAAAGTATCGGGGAAGAGTTCCGTCAACACGACGGCGTGGTGACGATCTTGATGTTCTACTGTCGCAGGGCTTCGCCTAAGCACCGCCACAATATTATCGAGGATTATGGTGGAGGGGGGCACCGCACACGGCTAAGAGAACGATCATGAAGATCAACCTGTGTCTAGAGGTGCCCCCCTGCCCCCGTATATAAAGGAGCAAGGGGGGAGGAGGCTGGCCCTAGGAGGGGTGCGCCAGGGGAGTAGGATTCCTACTCCTAGTTGGAGTAGGTTTCCTCCTTTCCTAGTCCAACTAGGAGAAGGGGGGAAAGGGGGGAAGAGGGGAAGGAAGGGAGAGAGGGGCCGCGCCCCAAACCCCTTGTCCAATTCGGACTGGGCTTGGGAGGGGCGTGCGCCACCTCCTGGTCCTTCCCACTAAGGCCCATTAAGGCCCATTGCTTCTTCCTCGTATTCCCGTAACTCCCCGGTACCTTCGAAAATACCCGAATCACTCGGAACCTTTCCGATGTCCGAATATAGTCGTCCAATATATCGATCTTTACGTCTCGACCATTTCGAGACTCCTCGTCATGTTGTCGATCTCATCCGGGACTCCGAACTCCTTCCGTACATCAAAACTTATAAACTCATAATATAACTATCATCGAAACCTTAAGCGTGCGGACCCTACGGGTTCGAGAACAATGTAGACATGACCGAGACATGTCTCCGGTCAATAACCAATAGCGGAACCTGGATGCTCATATTGGCTCCCACATATTCTACGAAGATCTTTATCGGTCAGACCGCATAACAACATACGGTGTTCCCTTTATCATCGGTATGCTACTTTGCCCGAGATTCGATCGTCGGTATCTTAATACCTAGTTCAATCTCGTTACCGAAAAGTCTCTTTACTCATTCCGTAATACATCATCTCACAACTAATTCATTAGTTGCAATGCTTGCAAGGCTTATGTGATGTGCATTACCGAGAGGGCCCAGAGATACCTCTCCGACAATCGGAGTGACAAATCCTAATCTCGAAATACGCCAACCCAACATGTACCTTTGGAGACACCTGTAGAGCTCCTTTATAATCACCCAGTTACGTTGTGACATTTGGTATCACACAAAGTGTTCCTCCGGCAAACGGGAGTTGCATAATCTCATAGTCATAGGAACATGTATAAGTCATGAAGAAAGCAATAGCAACATACTAAACGATCGGGTGCTAAGCTAATGGAATGGGTCATGTCAATCACATCATTCTTCTAATGATGTGATCCCGTTAATCAAATAACAACTCTTTTGTTCATGGTTAGGAAACATAACCATCTTCGATTAACGAGCTAGTCAAGTAGAGGCATACTAGTGACACTCTGTTTGTCTATGTATTCACACATGTATTATGTTTCCGGTTAATACAATTCTAGCATGAATAATAAACATTTATCATGATATAAGGAAATAAACAATAACTTTATTATTGCCTCTAGGGCATATTTCCTTCACCCCCTACCTCGTGGGCACCTCGTGTGCTCTCCGGACTCTGTTTTCTTACAGGTCACGTATTTTGGTCGGTAAAAATTCATTATATAATCTCCTGGAGGTTTTGACTCCCGTATCACGCAAAAATCTTCTGTCTTTGTTTCGAGCTGTTTTCTGTCAGGGTTCTCAAGGCCAGGCACTATGTCGTCTCCCTCCTCCTCCAACCATGAGGGCAATGATGCTTGGCTAATGAAGATAGAGCTGAAGAGAGAAGAACCTATGGAGATTAACAAGGATGAAGGGATCAAGAAGGCCATGGAGGACCAAGTCCCAGCAACAGAAGACACCCTTCAACTGGATCACAATCTTCTTACCCCAACAGAAATCGAAGCTTTCAAGATGATTGAGTTAGCTCGTATACAAAATAAGTATCTCACACGTGAAAATATTTTGTTGAAGGAGCATATCATCGCACTCAAGGGCATTATCCGCAAGCTAGAAGACCTCCTACGCTCGATGTGCGACTATCCATCATCAACAACACCACCTTCTTCACCAACAAAGAAGAATTGAGTATCTGGTATGGGCACTCCACTTGGCAACGACCAAGCTTGGGGGAGTGCCCCGGTATCGTATCACCATCACTTTTATCTTTACCGTTTTCTTAGTTCGATCCTTTTGGTAATATCTTGATCTAGTAGAATAAAAGTTTTTAGTATGATCTAGTTGTGAGTTTTGCTTTACTATCCTTCTATGTAATCGAGTCCGTGAGTTATATAATAAATATTAGTGTTGAGCCAAGGGCTTGATTATTTTGCCATGATCATAAGTGAATAAAAGAAAAGAGAAAGAATAAAAAGAAACAAAGAGATCATATGGGTCTTATGGATAGTAATGAGCTCACATAGAAAAAGTATGATGAATAAAAGTTGTTAAGGGTTGACAAACATAGTTTTGGTCATAGTTGCAATTAATAGGAAGTAATAAAGAAAGAGAGGTCTTCACATATAAATATACTATCTTGGACATCTTTTATGATTGTGAGCACTCATTAAAGTATGACATGCTAAAGAGTTGACGTTGGACAAGGAAGACAACGTAATAGGTTATGTTTTCTTACATCTGAGATAAATTATATTGTCTTGGATCTTCCAACATGATGAGCTTGCCTTTCCCCCTCATGCTAGACAAATTCATTGCACCAAGTAGAGATACTACTTGTGCTTCCAAATACCCTTAAACCAGTTTTGCCATAAGAGTCCACCATATCTACCTATGGATTGAGTAAGATCCCTCAAGTAAGTTGTCATCGGTGCAAGCAATAAAAATTGCTCTCTAAATATGTATGATTGATTGGTGTGGGGGAAATAAGCTTTATACAATCGTGTGATATGGAAGTAATAAAAGCAACAGACTGCATAATAAAGCTCCATATCACAAGTGGCAATATAAAGTGACGTTCTTTCGCGTTAGGATTTTGTGCATCCAACCATAAAAGCGCATGGCAACCTCTGCTTCCCTCTGCGAAGGGCCTATCTATTACTTTTATCTCCTACATTGCATAAAAGTCACGGTGATCTTCACCCTTCCTTTTTACATTTTATCCTTTGGCAAGCACATTATGTTGGAAAGATCCTGGTATATATAGCTAATTGGATGTGAGTTTTCATGAACTATTACTGTTGACATTACCCTTGAGGTAAAACGTTGGGAGGCAAAACTATAAGCCCCTATCTTTCTCTGTGTTCGATTAAAACTCTATACCCATAAGTATTGCGTGAGTGTCAGCAATTGTGAAAGATTATATGATAGTTGAGTATGTGGACTTGCTGACAAGCTCTTATACATTGACTCTTTCCTATGTTATGATAAATTGCAATTGCTTCAATGACTGAGATTATAGTTTGTTAGTTTTCAATGAAGTTTACAATTCATACTTGATATTGTGATTGAATTATTACTCTAGCATTAGAGATTATATGGCAATAATTATATAAGTTGCTGTTCTAAGAATGATCATGATGCCCTCGTGTCCGTATTTTATTTTTATCGACACCTCTATCTCTAAACATGTGGATATATTTTTCGATTTCGGCTTTTCGCTTGAGGACAAGCGAGGTATAAGCTTGGGGGAGTTGATACGTCCATTTTGCATCATGCTTTTATATCAATATTTATTGCATTATGGGCTGTTATTACACATTATGTCACAATACTTATGCCTATTCTCTCTTATTTTACAAGGTTTACATAAAGAGGGAGAATGCCGGCAGCAGGGATTTTGGCTGGAAAAGGAGCAAATATTAGAGACCTATTCTGCACAGCTCCAAAAGTCCTGAAACTTCACGGATGATGTTTCCTAAATATATAAAAAAACATTGAGCGCAAGAACTTCACCAGGGGGGCCACACCCTGCCCACGAGGGTGGGGGCGCGCCCTACCCCCCTGGGCGCGCCCCCTACCTCATGGGCCCCCTGGTGGCCCTCCGGTGACCATCTTCTTCTATATGGACTCTTTAGATGGGAAAATAATCATAAGACATCTTCTCGGACGAAACTCCGTTGCCATGAGGCGGAACCTTGGCGGAACCAATCTAGGGTTCTGGCGGGGCCATTCTGCCGAGGAAACTTCCCTCCTGGAGGGGGAAATCATCGCCATCGTCATCACCAACGCTCCTCTCATCGGGAGAGGGCAATCTCCATCAACATCTTCATCAGTACCATCTCATCTCAAAACCCTAGTTCATCTCTTGTATCCAATTCTTGTCTCCAAGTCCGGGGTTGGTGCTAGTAGGTTGCTAGTAGTGTAAATTACTCCTTGTAGTTGATGCTAGTTGGTTTAATTGGTGGAAGATCATATGTTGAGATCCTATATGCATATTAATACCCCTCTGATTATGAACATGTGTATCCTTTGTGAGTAGTTACTTTTGTTCCTGAGGACATGGGAGAAGTCTTGCTATTAGTAGCCATGTGAATTTGGTATTCGTTCGATATTTTGATGAGATGTATGTTGTCTCTCCTCTAGTGGTGTTATGTGAACGTCAACTACATGACACTTCACCATTGTTTGGGCCTAGAGGAAGGCATTGGGAAGTAATAAGTAGATGATGGGTAGCTAGAGTGACAGAAGCTTAAACCCTAGTTTATGCGTTGCTTCGTAAGGGGCTGATTTGGATCCATATGTTTCATGCTATGGTTAGGTTTACCTTAATATTTTTGTTGTATTTGCGGATGCTTGCAATAGAGGTTAATCATAAGTGGGAGGCTTGTCCAAGTAAGGGCAGCACCCAAGCACCGGTCCACCCACATACCAAATTATCAAAGTACCGAACGCGAATCATATGAATGTGATGAAAACTAGCTTGACGATATTCCCATGTGTCCTCAGGAGCGCTTTAAATCATATAAGAGTTTGTCTAGGCTTGTCCTTTGCTACAAAAAGGATTGGGCCACCTTGTTGCACCTTATTTACTTTTGTTACTTGTTGCTCGTTACAAATTATCCTATCACGAAACTATCTGTTACCACTTATTTCAGTACTTGCAGAGAATACCTAGCTGGAAACTGCTTATCATTTCCTTCTGCTCCTCGTTGGGTTCGACACTCTTACTTATCGAAAAGACTACATACCCATATCTGCTTAAATCATCTGTGAAGGTGAGAAAATAACGATATCCGCCGCGAGCCTCAACATTCATCGGACCACATACATCTGTATGTATGATTTCCAACAAATCTGTTGCTTGCTCCATAGTTCCGGAGAACGGCGTTTTAGTCATATTTCCCATGAGGCATGGTTCGCAAGTACCAAGTGATTCATAATAAAGTGATTCCAAAAGTCCATCAGTATGGAGTTTCTTCATGCGCTTTACACCAATATGACCCAAACGGCAGTGCCACAAATAAGTTGCACCATCATTATCAACTCTGCATCTTTTGGCTTCAACATTATGAATATGTGTATCACTACTATCGAGATTCATCAAAAATAGACCATTCTTCAAGGGTGCATGACCATAAAAGATATTACTCATATAAATAGAACAACCATTATTCTTTGATTTAAATGAATAGCCGTCTCGCATCAAACAAGATCCAGATATAATGTTCATGCTCAACGCTGGCACGAAATAACAATTATTTAGGTCTAATACTAAACTCGAAGGTAGATGTAGAGGTAGCATGCCGACGGCGATCACATCGACTTTGGAATTGTTTCCCACGCGCATCGTCACCTCGTCCTTAGGCAGTGTTCGCTTAATCCGTAGTCCCTGATTCGAGTTGCAAATATTAGCAACAGAACCAGTATCAAATACCCAGGTGCTACTGCGAGCTCTGGGAAGGTACACATCAATAACATGTATATTACATATACCTTTGTTCACCTTGCCATCCTTCTTATCCGCCAAATACTTGGGGCAGTTCTGCTTCCAGTGACCAGTCTGCTTGCAGTAGAAGCACCCAGTCTCAGGCTTAGGTCCAGACTTGGGTTTCTTCTCTTGAGCAGCAACTTGCTTGCTGTTCTTCTTGAAGTTCCCGTTCTTCTTCCCTTTGCCCTTTTCTTGAAATTGGTGGTCTTATTGACCATCAACACTTGATGCTCCTTCTTGATTTCTACCTCCGCAGCCTTTATCATTGCGAAGAGCTCGGGAATCGTCTTATCCATCCCTTGCATGTTATAGTTCATCACGAAGCTCTTGTAGCTTGGTGGCAGTGATTGAAGAATTCTGTCAATGACGCTATCGTCCGAAAGATTAACTCCCAGTTGAATCAAGTGATTGCAATACCCAGACATCTTGATTATATGTTCACTGACAGAACTATTCTCCTCCATCTTGCAGCTATAGAACTTATTGGAGACTTCATATCTCTCAATCCAGGCATTTGCTTGAAATATTAACTTCAACTCTTGGAACATCTCATATGCTCCATGACGTTCAAAACGTCGTTAAAGTCCCGGTTCTAAGCCGTAAAGCATGGCACACTGAACTATCGAGTAGTCATCAGCTTTGCTTTGCTAGATGTTCTTAACGTCGTCAGTTGCATTTGTAGCAGGCCTGGCACCCAGCGGTGCTTCCAGGACGTAATTCTTCGTGCAGAAATGAGGATAATTCTCAAGTTACGGACCTAGTCTGTGTAATTTCTACCATCACCTTTCAACTTTGCGTTCTCAAGGAACGCATTAAAATTCAACGGAACAACAACACGGGCCATCTATCTACAATCAACATAGACAAGCAAGATACTCCCAGGTACTAAGTTCATGATAAATTTAAGTTTAATTAATCATATTACTTAAGAACTCCCACTTAGATAGACATCCCTCTAATCCTCTAAGTGATCACGTGATCCAAATCAACTAAACCATAACCGATCATCACATGAAATGGAGTAGCTTTCAATGGTGAACATCACTATGTTGATCATATCTACTATATGATTTACGCTCGACCTTTCGGTCTCAGTGTTCCGAGGCCAAATCTTCATATGCTAGGCTCATCAAGTTTAACCTGAGTATTCTGCGTGTGCAAAACTGGCTTGCACCCGTTGTAGATGGACGTAGAGCTTATCACACCCGATCATCACGTGGTGTCTGGGCACGATGAACTTTGGCAACGGTGCATACTCAGGGAGAACACTTTTATCTTGAAATTTAGTGAGAGATCATCTTATAATGCTACCGTCAATCAAAGCAAGATAAGATGCATAAAAGATAAACATCACATGCAATCAATATAAGTGATATGATATGTCCATCATCATCTTGTGCTTGTGATCTCCATCTCCGAAGCACCGTCATGATCACCATCATCACCGGCGTGACACCTTGATCTCCATCGTAGCATCGTTGTCGTCTTGCCAATCTTATGCTTCTACGACTGCCGCTTAGTGATAAAGTAAAGCAATACAGGGCGATTACATTGCATACAATAAAGCGGCAACCATATGGCTCCTGCCAGTTGCCGATAACTCGGTTACAAAACATGATCATCTCATACAATAAAATTTAGCATCATGTCTTGACCATATCACATCACAACATGCCCTGCAAAAACAAGTTAGACGTCCTCTACTTTGTTGTTGCAAGTTTTACGTGGCTGCTACTGGGCTTAGAAAGAACCGTTCTTACCTACGCATCAAAACCACAACGATAAACGATAGTTTGTCAAGTTGGTGCTGTTTTAACCTTCGCAAGGACCAGGCGTAGCCACACTCGGTTCAACTAAAGTTGGAGAAACTGACACCCGCCAGCCACCTATGTGCAAAGCACGTCGGTAGAACCAGTCTCGCGTAAGCGTACGCGTAATGTCGGTCCGGGCCACTTCATCCAACAATACCGCCGAACCAAAGTATGACATGATGGTAAGCAGTTTGACTTATATCGCCCACAACTCACTTGTGTTCTACTCGTGCATATAACATCAACGCATAAAACATGACTCGGATGCCACTGTTGGGGAATGTAGTAATTTCAATAAAATCCTACGCACACGCAAGATCATGGTGATGCATAGCAACGAGAGGGAAGAGTGTTTGTCCATGTACCCTCGTAGATCGAAAGCGGAAGCGTTAGCACAACGCGGTAGATGTAGTCGTACGTCTTCAAGATCCTACCGCTCAAGTACCGAACGCACGGCACCTCCAAGTTCAGCACACGTTCAGCTCGATGACGTCCCTCGAACTCCGATCCAGCCAAGTGTTGAGGGAGAGTTTTGTCAGCACGACGGCGTGGTGACGATGATGATGTTCTACCGACGCAGGGCTTCGCCTAAGCATCGCTACAGTATTATCGAGGTGGACTATGGTAGAGGGGGCACCGCACATGGCTAAAAGATCAAACAATCAATTGTTGTGTCTCTATGGTACCTCCCTTTTCCTTGTTGGATTAGGAGTGGAGGGGGAAAGAGGAGGGAGAGAGGAAGGAAAGGGGGGCGCCGCCCCTGTCTCCTTGTCCTATTTGGACTAGGGGGAGGGGCGCGCGGCCCTGCCCTGGCCGCCTCTCCTCTTCTCCACAAAGGCCCACTATGGCCCATTAAGCCCCCGGGGGTACCGGTAACCCCTCGGTACTCCGGTAAAATCCCGATTTCACCCGGAACACTTCCGATATCCAAATATAGGCTTCCAATATATCAATCTTCATGTCTCAACCATTTCGAGACTCCTCGTCATGTCCGTGATCACATCCGGGACTCCGAACAACCTTCGGTAAATCAAAACTCATAAACTCATAATATAACCGTCATCGAAACTTTAAGCGTGCGGACCCTACGGGTTCGAGAACTATGTAGACATGACCAAGACACGTCTCCGGTCAATAACCAATAGCGGAACCTGGATGCTCATATTGGCTCCCACATATTCTACGAAGATCTTTATCGGTTAGACCGCATAACAACATACGTTGTTCCCTTTGTCATCGGTATGTTACTTGCCCGAGATTCGATCGTCGGTATCTCAATACCTAGTTCAATCTTGTTACCGGCAAGTCTCTTTACTCATTTTTTAATACATCATCCCGCAACTAACTCATTAGTTGCAATGCTTGCAAGGCTTAAGTGATGTGCATTACCGAGAGGGCCCAGAGATACCTCTCCGACAATCGGAGTGGCAAATATTAATCTCGAAATATGCCAACCCAACAAGTACCTTCGGAGACACCTGTAGAGCACCTTTCTAATCAGCCAGTTACGTTGTGATGTTTGGTAGCACACAAAGCGTTCCTCCGGTAAACGGGAGTTTCATAATCTCATAGTCATAGGAACATGTAAAAGTCATGAAGAAAGCAATAGCAACATACTAAACGATCGAGTGCTAAGCTAACGGAATGGGTCAAGTCAATCACATCATTCTCCCAATGATGTGATCCCGTTAATCAAATGACAACTCATGTCAATGGCTAGGAAACATAACCATCTTTGATCAACGAGCTAGTCAAGTAGAGGCATACTAGTGACACTCTGTTTGTCTATGTATTCACACAAGTATTATGTTTCCGGTTAATACAATTCTAGCATGAATAATAAACATTTATCATTATATAAGGAAATAAATAATAACTTTATTATTGCCTCTAGGGCATATTTCCTTCATAATTGTGTAAACACACAAGAACAGGAAGCAAAAAGCAAAAATAAATTTTATTCATTGGGTTGCCTCCCAACAAGCGCTATAGTTTTATGCCCTTAGCTAGGAATATAGCAAGGATATAAGTTTTGTCATCTTTGGTTCGAGATCCATAAGATGCCCTCATGATTGATTCATAAGGTGGCTTAATTCTAGTTCTAGGATAGTGTTCCATACCCTTCGTCAAAGGAAATTGGAACTTAATATTGCCTTCTTTCATATCAATCACGACACCGATATTGCGTAAAAACGGTCTACCAAGAATAATGGGACAAGACGGATTGCAATCAATATCAAGAACAATAAAATCTAGGGGCACATAATTCATATTTGCAAGAATAAGAACACTTCCCATAGGCTTTTTAATAGTAGAATCCGCCCAATGCAAATTCAAGGAACATTCTTCAAGATTGGTAAGACCAAGCACATCACATAAAGATTTTGGAATTGTGGAAACACTAGCACCCAAGTCACACAAAGCAAAACACTCATAATTTTTAATCTTGACTTTGATAGTAGGTTCCCATTCATCATACAATTTTCTAGGAATTGAAACTTCCAATTCCAATTTTTCTTCAAGAGCTTTCATCATAGCATCAACAATATGTTTAGTAAAAGCTTTATTTTGTTCATAAGCATGGGGTGAATTTATCATGGATTGCAACAAAGAAATAAAACCGGTCAAAGAGCAACTATCATAATTAAAGTCTTTGTAATCCAAAATAGTGGGTGCATCACTCGCTAAAGTTTTGACCTCTCCAAACCCACTTTCATCAATTTTCTCAACAAGATTTTCACCCTCCGAAATATTGGGACGCCTTCTACCTAAACTTGACCCTTCTCCAGTCCCTTTTTCATCATTCTTAACTTTGCTAAACGAGGAATCAATAGACGAAACACCAATCATTTTAAGATCTTCATCATTTTTGCAAGAATAATCAATAGAAAAAGCTTTTTTCTAAAAATTCTCTTTTAGCTCTAAGCATAGCAGTTCTTTTCTTACTTTCATCCATAGAAACATAAAGAGCTTTAATTGATTCATCTACTTTAGGCACAAAAATTTTCATCTTGATATTTTCCACATCATGAGCAATTCTATCAACACTTCTAGACAAATCATCAATTTTGTTCAACTTTTCTTCTATTGAAGTGTTGAAAACTTTTTGTGTATTTATAAATTCCTTTATATTATTCTAAAGATCAGAGGTGTTCCTATTATTATTATAAGATTGATTTCCATAGGAATTACCATAATTGTTAGAGGAATTACTAGGAAAAGACCTAGGATTAAAATTTCCTCTATAAGCATTGTTGTTGAAATTATTGCGAGAAATAAAATTCACATCAATGGCATCACTATTTTACTCAATCAAAGTAGACAAAGGCATATCATTAAGGTCAATAGGATTACTTCTACTAGCAACCAATTTCACAAGAGCATCAACTTTATCACTCAAAGAAGAAATTTCTTCAACCGAATTAACTTTTTTACTAATAGGAGCTCTTTCGGTATGCCATTGTGAATAATTTGCCATGATATTATCAAGCAATTTGGTGGCTTCACCCAAAGTAATTTCCATAAAAGTATCATCCGCAGCGGAATCTAAAAGATTATGAGAAACAAAATTCAATTCCGCATAAGAAAATTGTATGACCATCCAAAGATTTAACCCATGAGTTGGGCAATTCCTTAGTGTCATTTTCATCCTTTCCCAAGATTGTGCAACATGCTCATGTTCAAGTTGCTTGAAATTCATGATCTGGGTTCTAGGGAAATAATTTTTGCGGGCAGAAAATACTTAGTGATAAAAGCATATTTGCACTTGTTCCAAGAATCGATACTATTACGAGGCAAAGAAGAGAACCAATTTTTTGCAGAATCACGCAAGGAAAACGGAAATAATTTCATCTTGACCACATTGTTGTCCACATCCTTTTTTTTGTATATCGCATAATTCCATGAAGGTATTAAGATGAGACGCGTCATCCTCATTAGGAGTACCGGAAAATTGGTCTTTCATAACAAGATTCAGCAAAGCAGTATTAAGAGTCAATTACACCCATGGTATTGGAACTTGGCGTGTATGAACACTTTGATGCTAGAACTTGCGGCATACATTGAACTGGTGTAAACACTTGGCTCGGGCATGCAAATACAGTGCAAATCGCATTTCAATACAAAAGCGGCGCTGCCTAGACTTGCCTGCATGGCGACAGTCCCACTGTCAGTCACCAGACAACAAATAGGTTGTTAATTCGCAAAAATAAAAACATCAGATTTTTTTCCTCACAAAAGAGCCCATAGAGCGGGTCAAAGTGAATTGCAAAAAGTTATATTATAAAAAATTGCCAAGGCTGGGATTTAAACCCGGGAGCTTAACTTCCTGTAGCGCTAGCTTAACCACCACAACTACCAAAGTTCCTTCTCTCAATTGGATAAGTTCTCATATATCCTTTGCACTATTATTTACTTTGTAAAATATATGTATATTATAATCATGTGTTTTAAATAATATATAAATAAAATAAATTACATAATAAAAATGAATGCTTTTATATAATGGATGAATATTTTATAAAAACTTTGAACATTTTTAAACATCTATGAGCATTTATCTAAATATATATAGAAAAAAATATATAATTACATTTTATGTTTTTGTTAATTATGCAAATTATTACATGAATAATTTTTCAAATTATCATTTAATTATATGGATAATTTTTTCACTAATAAGTGAATAATTTATATTGTAATTTTTCATTAATATATATTATACATAACATATGATTATAATTTACATATATTTTAAAACTTCTAAAAAGTAATAGTGCAAAATGGGCCGCACGGAGTGCATTCTGTTATAAGATTTAGAGGATATAAAATGTACCACCTTCATTCCTAAACAGAGGGTGTTTTTTTTAATTTTAACAGAATACAAAATTTATTTAAACACATGAACACTTTTTAAAACAACAAAAAAACTCATAAAGCATGAATGCTTCTGTATACTATGTCAATTAATATATATTTTTAAACTCTGAACATTTTTCAACTTATATAAGCATTTATTGATATATACAGGAAATATATAACTAATTTAATTTTTTTAAAATATTTATATTATTACATGAATCTTTCTAGTTTGTAATTTAATCATATGAATATTTTAAAGTAGAAAGATATTTTTGTATTTCATAAATATGATTTTAAATATATGCACATTTTTTAAATAATATGTGAAGAAGTTTGAAAAGTAATTTATTTCGTTTTGTGTATAATATTTATACTGCAAGAATAATTAAACCATATTTTTATTATTTTCTAGGGAACCATATTTTTATTACTGAGATTAGAATTTACGTAGCTTTTACAAGTTTCTAAAAAAAACAAGTGTGAACGGGCCGCACTGATGTCATGATACAGGCAAGCCTAGTCAGCGCTACTTTCATATTCAAACTCGATTTGCACTGTATTTGCACACTCGAGCCAAGTTTTTTCATCTGTTCAATGTATGTCGCAAGTTCTAGTAGTAAAGTGACCGTTCACGTCAAGTTCTAGCACCACTGATGTAATTGACTCCAGTATTAATATCACAAGTCTCCGCACTAGTGGCGGAGGAGCAAGCGGAGTGTCAATAAGATCATTGTTGTTGGTATTTGAGAAATCACATAACTTGGTGTTCTCTTGAGTCATGATGACCACACAACAAGATTGCACTCAAAAACAGATCCGGCAAGAAAACTGCAAATGGAAAAAGATAGGCGAATAAAACGACAAATTTTTGTCAAGTGGGGGAGAGGAAAAAGAGAGGCAAATGATAAATAATGTAAATTGCGAGGAGATGAGATTTGTGATTAGGAATCTGGTATATGTTGAAGATCCTCCCCAGCAACGGCGCCAGAAATTCTTCTTGATGGCAGCTGGGACTACGTCGGTATTTCGCCGGAGAGGGAGGGATGATGTAGCACAGCGACGATAGAGTATTTCCCTCAGTTATGAAACCAAGGTATCGAACCAGTAGGAGAACCAAGCAACACAACGTAAACAGCCCCTGCACACAAATAACAACACCTCGCAACCCGACGAGTTAAAGGGGTTGTCAATCCCTTTCGGGTAACGGCGCCAGAAATTGGCGTGTGACGGGAGAAAGTTGTAAATATTGATAGATCGAACGCCAAATAAAATAAATCATAGTAAGGTATTTTTGAATTTTTGGTTTAATAGATCTGAAAATAAAAGCAAGAAAAAAGGAGATCACAAAGGCAAATATATGAGAAATAAGACCCGGGGGCCGTAGGTTTGACCAGTGGCTTCTCTCGAGGAAAATAGCAAACGATGGGTAAACACATTACTGTTGGGAAATTGATAGAACATCAAATAATTATGACGATTTCCAGGCAATGATCATTGCATAGGCATCACGTCCAAGATTAGTAGACCGACTCCTACCTGCATCTACTACTATTACTCCACAAATCGACCGCAATCTAGTATGCATCTAGTGTATTAAGTTCATGGAAAAGCGAAGTATGCAATAAGAACGATGACATGATGTAGACAAGATTCGTTTATATATATGGCGGTAGATATAGATCTTGTCCTTTTATCCTTAGTAGCAACGATACATATGTGTCGGTTCCCCTTCTGTCACTAGGATCAAGCACCGTAAGATCGAACCCACTACCGGGCACCTCTTCCCATTGCAAGATAAATAGACCGAGGTGGCCAGACAAAATCCAAATATCGGAGAAGAAATACGAGGCTATAAGAGATCATGCATAAAAGAGATCAAAGAAACTCAAATACTTTCATGGATATAAAAACATAGATCTGATCATAAACTCGAAGTTCATCGATCCCAACAAACACACCGCAAAAGAGTTACATCATATGGATCTCCAAGAGACCATTGTATTGAGAATCAAGAGAGAGAGAGAGAGATGAAGCCATCTAGCTACTAACTACGGACCCGAAGGTCTACAAAGAACTACTCATGCATCATCGGAGAGGCACCAATGAAAGTGGTGAACACTTCCGTGATGGTGTTTAGATTGGATCCGGTGTTTCTGGACTCTGCGGTGGCTGGATGAATATTTCGTCGGCTCCCCTATGTTTTTGTGAATATTTGGGTATTTATAGAGCAAAGAGGCGGTCCGGGGGGCACCCGAGGTGGGCACAACCCACCTGGGTGCACCTTGGTGGGTTGTGCCCCCTCGGGGCACCCCTAGGTGCAACCAGGGCCCATTGCCTTTCTTCTGGCCCATATAAAATCATCGTAAAGTTTCGTGCCATTTGGACTCCGTTTGATATTGATTTCCTGCGATGTAAAAAACATAGGAAAAAACAGAAACTGGCACTGGGCACTATGTTAATAGGTTAGTACCAAAAAATGATTATAAAACATCCAAGATTGATAATAAAATAGCATGGAACAATCAAAAATTATAAATACGTTGGAGATGTATCAATACGTCCCTCTTATCTCTTCCCGTAGACGTCTTCTGCTCGTGTCGCTCGCATCGCCTCCAGGGGGCAACTCGGGGAACCCTAGCCGCCACCTCCCTCGACCTTCCCTCCATCCCTGCTTCCCCGTCGCCGCCAAAGGATGCCGGCGACTGAAGCTCGCCCGGCGGACGGCGGACGGCGGGCTCTCCTCCTCTCTGTGAGGGGGTCTCTAGCCGAGATGCGATGGCGATCTTGGCCGCACGGTGTGGAGGCGGAGTGGGCACAATTGGGCGGCGACCCGATGGGATCACGGCGGCGGCTGAGCCACCACGACCGCAGAGGTAGCATGGGGCCAGCCATGGCGGTTGGCAGCGGCGAACCTAGGGTTTCCCATCCCAGATCGGTTCTCCTCCATCATCACGCGGGCGCCTGGGGTGTCAACCCTGGGCTTGGCGGTGGTGGTGATCTCCTCCGTCGGAGGTGGCTGGCCTGAAGGCTGGTTGTCGGATCTCATGATCCATCATCTAGACCCGGCTGCGATTCGCGAAGACATAGTTGCCAGTGAAAACTGAGCTGACGATGGACAATGGCGGTGTTCTGTGTCGTTACCTTGATGATGGTATCATTGTGTAACTACTGTCGACCCACTCATGTTACCTCATGGGAAACCCTAGGATCTGGTCTTCCAGATCAGACGTTGGCGGCACTGCGGTGTCATTTCTCTCTTGGGAGTATCTTTTGTGGAGTAGCGCCGGAAGACAGAGGGCATGAGGTGGAGCGGCTTTGTCTTACACGGAGCTTCAGTGAAGATGTCAAGTCATGTCTAGCCGACATGTGCTACTTTGTGTCATGCCTAGGTGCTATGCACGACAGATCTTCCAGAGACTTCGAGCTGCGTTGGCTGATGGCACTTGGTGGCATGGTGTTGCGGTGTACCGACGTCGATGACGACGTGCTCGGTAGTTTGCACGCAGGGTGGTGGTCTCGTTGGGCACTGGGGTGGCGTCGACGGATGGCCAGAATGGCAAGGATGTTGTGCATCTCTTTCCTAAAGATGAGTCAACGGTTTGATGATAATGACGGCTTCTAAAACGTGTGCATGTGGTGTATACTTTATGTTTGCTGCACCGGCTGTAGATTCTGATACGTTGTGCAGATGGATCGGCGAAGACACCGGTTTAGATATGTGGAGTGTGAACATTCTACATTATCGAGTTTGTAGGTATGTGTAGTAGCTTTGGGTGGGTTGATGTATGTTCTTGTCAGACTTGTAGAATCTCTCCCTAATAATAAAGCACGGATTAACTTCGTCGAGTTCATCGTCACAATATGTTTCTTGCCGTGAATTTAGGCTTTCCGTTTTTTTTCATCTATATTATTTTCGCTATCCGAGGTGATATTATTTATAAGCCTTTTCGTACGTGTAGTTACAATTTTTTTGTTGGGCCATCTGTGTGGGCCATAAAAAATTGTCCGCTGAGGGAATTTTTGTCCCGATGGCTCCAACCATCTGAAATTTTATAGGCTTGTAATTCAAAACAAAGTTCGTTGCATGACTGAAATAGTACCACCTCGCTTTTCTATATGAAACTACAACAATTTACATATCTGGCGAGTTGTTTGTAAATCAGCGAGCCAGCCTGAGGATCAACAAATAGACAGAAAAATGGCCGTTGCCGGATGAAGGGTCGGGCTACCAAAGTCGTTGACCACGGAGGAGACGGGACCAAAGAGGAGCACTGAGGCGGAGGAGGCTGTCCAGGATGGACTTGAAGGCGGCCCTGGATGGTGGCATCGCCACTGCGGAGCAGAGTCGAAGACAAGGAGGACGGAGGCAGAGGAGGCTGTCCGGGGGGACTTGAAGGCGGCCTGGATTGTGGCATCGCTCGCCGGAGTGGCCTCTTGCCGGCAGCGGCGGGGAGGCTGCAGCGACACGAGGAGAGGAAAGGGCACGCGGGGGAGCCAAGTCGAGACGAGGAGATCCCTCTACGGTGTTCTTGCATGTGAAGATAAGGCCAGGCAGAAGTGGCGAATTAAAAACTACAACTCAGTAGTGCACCATGACAGGTAAACTCTCGAATACCACGTGAAATTTTTAATTTATTTTGTATTTGTTGAAATACATGCATATGCTATATATGTTTTGGTTAAATTTGAATTTACAAATATTTATTTTATATCCCGGTGCAACCCATGGACATATGTGCTAATAATTAATAAGATGGTTGTATTCATTGCAAAGACCGGGTTTTAAACCTCCTTTCACAAAAATAATAATAATAATGGTAATCTTTTCTACTAATTAGTTTGCCGCAACAGCAGCGTGCATCGTGATGAAGAGCTCCACGAGCTTGCTCACGTCCGGCATCACGGCCGCCACCGCGTCCAGCGCGCCGAAGTGGTCCGCCCACGCGGCCAGGAGCGGCATCGTGACGGGGTCGAAGGCCTTGACGCCCAGCATCGCCTCCATGGCGCGCACCCCCGCGAGGAGGCCGCCGAGCACGATGTCCACATACCCGGTGCTGTCGCCCCCGAAGAAGGGCTTCCCCTTGGAGACATCCCTCAGGGCCGCCTCCAGGGTGTTCAACGCAGCAGTCGCCCGTTTGTTCCCCTCCACCTTCTCCGCCTCCGTCTTGCTCCATGACGCCTGGTTCATCGCCTTCACGAGCTGCTCACGCACAAAACCAAACCGCGCCGGTGGGACAATTGCCCACAATCTGAAAGCACACGAACACGACGGGTCGAACGATCAATACCGTGTCCTCGATGAAGGCGGCCCAGAACCGGGCGACGGCGCGCTCGTGGGGATCGGCCGGGAGGAGGGCGGGGCCGGCACCGCCGAAAGCGTCGTCGATGTACTGTAGGATGACCAACGACTCGCAGACGGGCTTGCCGGCGTGGATCAGCACGGGGACCTTGTTGTGGACGGGGTTTGACCGCAGGAGCAGCTCGCTCTTGTGCCGGAGGTCCTCCTCTGCGTACTCGTAGCTGATGCCCTTGATGCTGAGAGCAAGGCGCACCCGCAGGACGTACGGGCTCGCCCACATGCCCAGTAGCTTCAGATCGTTTGCTGCTCCGGCCATTGTTGGTGTGGTGTCTGTCAACTCAAGGTCTCACTGAACTTTGCACGTACGTAGATTGTGTTTTGGTGCCTCTGTTTTAAGACTCCGGAGGAGAACACGCGAGGCATATATAGTCATATAGAGATAGAGCACAGCAGAGATTCTTCCGGTAGAACGGTGCGAAGGACTAGTTGGTTGGTTGATTCTTCGAACAGTCTAGTTTTCCGGCTTACTTTTCTGACTTGGTCAAGTAATCAGGTCTGAACATATGTCCCGCGCGCTTACAATTCTTTGACATGGACAGGTATGAGGGAGGCCCCGCTGGCAAACATCAGCCACACATTCATGTTTGTCCGCTTGCACACAAAAATCGTTCCTTCACTTAGGCCTGTATTGTGCAAGGCTGGCCACGCCATAGTATGCCAAAGTTGACTAAGTTTGGACTTAGTACAAGATTTACTGCACTTTGACCAGACTAAGAGAATCTTGCCAAACTTTACCATGCTACGTCACATGAAACTTGTTATTAAAAAGTTTGTTTTTAAACTAGGCAAAAGATTTGCCATTTTCATTAATTAAAAAGAGGGTATTGTTACACAAGTACCATGAAACGGCAAAATTCTAAACGGATTACTCTCGCAGCATTACATTGCTCTATTGCTTGACACCCGCAATAGCCCAAATAGACATTTCTTCTTTGATGATCCGTGTGACAATCGCCACCGGAGCCGCTTTGCTCCTGAAGACGTGCGCATTCTGTTCCTTCCAAAGTTCTCACCCCACAAGAAGAAGCAGAGAGGATAAGGCCTTAACCGGTCTGGTATTGTTCGAGAGGAGCTCATCCCACCAAGATTTAACCGTGCCGAATTGTGCCAAGTAGTCGTGGGAACAACAAGCCCAAGCCAGGAGAACACCCCATCCCAAACCCGAAGAGAGAACATGCACTTGAAAAGGAGGTGGGCAGCCGATTCTCGGACCTGATTGCAAAGCGGGCACCTGTCATAGTTTGGACATCCTAGGCGTTGCAGCCTATCTGCGATCCAAATTCTGTTTTGATTGACTAACCAGGCAAAGAATTTGCATCTGGGAGGAGCCCAAGCCTTCCAAATTGAGACCTGAAAGGTAGTGAGGGTGAGTCCAGCGAACTGCACCCAATATGCAGATTTAGCAGAGTAGTTCCCATCATTGGCGAGCTTCCATAAAATGCTATCTTTGACGCCCGGCTAGATGACAACACCTGCAAGCTTCTCCCACGAGGCCGAGAATTGCTGAAGGTGCTCAAGCGTGAGGGCGCTTTGGGTGTCAATTTGAGCTATCCAATGGTGATCCCTCAAAGCCTGGGCAACCATTCCGCCTTTCTTGCGAGAAATCTCAAAGATCTTTGGTGTAATGTCCTTGGGTCTTAGACCCTCTAGCCAAGATGACTCCCAAAAAATCGCTTTATTCCCATCACCAATCGTCACTTTGGTCGCTGTGGCAAAAGATCATGGTCCGCAGCCATGCACGACGTCCCTTGCCTGCACCACGCCCTCGGGGGCTCATCCCAGTCAAGCCAAAGCCACCGAAGCCGGAGGCCAGCGACAAACTTATCGAGATTTAGAATGCCAAGACCTCCATATTCCTTCTGTTTACAAACTTACTCCTAGTTAACCTTGCATTTGCCGCCAGTCACCTTGTCCGTTCCAGCCCAAAGATAGGCACGCCGTAGCTTGTCGATTGCCTTTAGGAACTCAACCGGAAGGTCGAGCGGAGTGATGTGATAGATGGCCACCGCTGTGAGGACCGCTGAGGAAGTCCTGGATTAGGGGGTATCCGGACATCCGGATTATATCCTTTGGCCGGACTGTTGGACCATGTGTTGGAAATATGCCCTAGAGGCAATAATAAAAGGATTATTATTATATTTCCTTGTTCATGATAATTGTCTTTTATTCATGCTATAATTGTGTTATCCGGAAATCGTAATACATGTGTGAATACATAGACACCAACATGTCCCTAGTAAGCCTCTAGTTGACTAGCTTGTTGATCAACAGATAGTCATGGTTTCCTGACTATGGACATTGGATGTCATTGATAACGAGATCACATCATTAGGAGAAGGATGTGATGGACAAGACCCAATCCTAAACATAGCACAAGATCGTATAGTTCGTTTGCTAGAGTTTTTCCAATGTCAAGTATCTTTTCTTAGACCATGAGATCGTGTAACTCCCGGATACCGTAGGAGTGCTTTGGGTGTACCAAACGTCACAACGTAACTGGGTGACTATAAAGGTATACTACGGGTATCTCCGAAAGTGTCTGTTGGGTTGACACGGATCAAGACTGGGATTTGTCACTCCGTATGACGGAGAGGTATCTCTGGGCCCACTCGGTAATGCATCATCATAATGAGCTTAAAGTGACCAAGTGTCTGGTCACGGGATCATGCATTACGGTACAAGTAAAGTGACTTGCCGGTAACGAGATTGAACGAGGTATTGGGATACCGACGATCGAATCTCGGGCAAGTAACGTACCGATTGACAAAGGGAATTGTATACGGGGTTGCTTGAATCCTCGACATCGTGGTTCATCCGATGAGATCATCGAGGAGCATGTGGGAGCCAACATGGGTATCCAGATCCCGCTGTTGGTTATTGACCGGAGAGTCATTTCGGTCATGTCTACATGTCTCCCAAACCCGTAGGGTCTACACACTTAAGGTTCGGTGACGCTAGGGTTGTATGGATATGAGTATGCAGTAATCCGAAAGTTGTTCGGAGTCCTGGATGAGATCACGGACGTCACGAAGAGTTCCGGAATGGTCTGGAGGTGAAGAATTATATATAGGAAGTGCAGTTTCGGCCATCGGGACAGTTTCGGGGGTCAACGGTATTGTACCGGGACCACCGGAAGGGTCCCGGGGGTCCACCGGGTGGGGCCACCCATCCCGGTGGGCCCCATGGGCTGAAGTGGGGAGGGAACCAGCCCATAGTGGGCTGGTGCGCCCCCCCTTGGGCCCCCCATGCGCCTAGGGTTGGGAACCCTAGGGGAGGGGGCGCCTCCACTTGCTTTGAGGGCACTCCTCCCCCTTGGCCGCCGCCCCCCTAGGAGATCCCATCTCCTAGGGCCGGCGCACCCCCCTAAGGGGCCTATATAAGGGGAGGGGTAGGGCAGCCGCACCCTGAAGTCTTGGCGCCTCCCTCTCCCCTGCTACACCTCTCCCTCTCGCAGTAGAACGGCGAAGCCCTGCTACGGTGACTGCTGCATCCACCACCACGCCGTCGTGCTGCTTGATCTTCATCAACCTCTCCTTCCCCTTGCTGGATCAAGAAGGAGGAGACGTCACGCTGACCGTACATGTGTTGAATGCGGAGGTGCCGTCCGTTCGGCGCTAGGATCTCCGGTGATTTGGATCACGACGAGTACGACTCCCTCATCCCCATTCTTTGAACGCTTCCGCTCGCGATCTACAAAGGTATGTAGATGCATCCGATCACTCATTGCTAGATGAACTCATAGATGGATCTTTGTGAAAACGTAGGAATTTTTTTTGTTTTCTGCAACGTTCCCCAACAGTGGCATCATGAGCTAGGTCTATGCGTAGTTCTTTTTGCACGAGTAGAACACAATTTGTTGTGGGCGTAGATGTTGTCAACTTTCTTGCCGCTACTAGTCTTATTTTGCTTCAGCGGTATTGTGGGATGAAGCGGCCCGGACCAACCTTACACGTACGCTTACGTGAGACCGGTTCCACCGAATGACATGCACTAGTTGCATAAGGTGGCTGGCGGGTGTCTGTGTCTCCCACTTTAGTTGGAGCGGATTTGATGAAAAAGGTCCTTATGAAGGGTAAATAGAAGTTGACAAATCACGTTGTGGCTTTAACGTAGGTAAGAAAATGTTCTTGCTAGAACCCTCTTGCAGCCACGTAAAACTTGCAACAACAATTAGAGGACGTCTAACTTGTTTTTGCAGCAAGTGTTTTTGTGATGTGATATGGCCAAAGTTGTGATGAATGATGAATGATATATGTGATGTATGAGATCATGTTCTTGTAATAGGAATCACGACTTGCATGTCGATGAGTATGACAACCGGCAGGAGCCATAGGGGTTGTCTTTATTTTTGTATGACCTGCGTGTCATTGAGAAACGCCATGTAAATTACTTTACTTTATTGCTAAACGTGTTAGCCATAGTAGTAGAAGTAATAGTTGGCGAGCAACTTCATGGAGACACGATGATGGAGATCATGATGATGGAGATCATGGTGTCATGCCGGTGACAAGATGATCATGGAGCCCCAAGATGGAGATCAAAGGAAGCTATATGATACTGGCCATATCATGTCACTATTATTTGATTGCATGTGATGTTTATCATGTTTTTGCATCTTGTTTACTTAGAACGACGGTAGTAAATAAGATGATCCCTCATAATAATTTCAAGAAAGTGTTCCCCCTAACTGTGCACCGTTGCGACAGTTCGTTGTTTCGAAGCACCACGTGATGATCGGGTGTGATAGATTCCAACGTTCACATACAACGGGTGTAAGACAGATTTACACATGCAAACACTTAGGTTGACTTGACGAGCCTAGCATGTACAGACATGGCCTCGGAACACAAAAGACCGAAAGGTCGAGCATGAGTCGTATAGAAGATACGATCAACATGAAGATGTTCACCGATGTTGACTAGTCTGTCTCACGTGATGATCGGACACGGCCTAGTTAACTCGGATCATGTTATACTTAGATGACTGGAGGGATGTCTATCTGAGTGGGAGTTCATTGAATAATTTGATTAGATGAACTTAATTATCATGAACTTAGTCTAAAATCTTTACAACATGTATTGTAGATCAAATGGCCAACGTTGTCCTCAACTTCAACGCGTTCCTAGAGAAAACCAAGCTGAAAGACGATGGCAGCAACTATACGGACTGGGTCCGGAACCTGAGGATCATCCTCATAGCTGCCAAGAAAGATTATGTCCTACAAGCACCGCTAGGTGAACCACCTGCTCTCCCTGCAGAACAAGACGTTATGAACGCTTGGCAGACACGTACCGATGATTACTCCCTCGTTCAGTGTGGCATGCTTTACAGCTTAGAGCAGGGGCTCCAAAAGTATTTTGAGAGACACGGAGCATATGAGATGTTCGAAGAGCTGAAAATGGTTTTTCAAGCTCATGCCCGGGTCAAGAGATATGATGTCTCCGACAAGTTCTTCAGCTGTAAGATGGAGGAAAACAGTTCTGTCAGTGAGCACATACTCACTATGTCTGGGTTACATAACCGCTTGACTCAGCTGGGAGTTAATCTCCCGGATGACGCGGTCATTGACAGAATCCTTCAGTCGCTTCCACCGAGCTACAAGAGCTTTGTGATGAACTTCAATATGCAGGGGATGGAAAAGACCATTCCTGAAGTATTTGCAATGCTGAAATCAGCAGAGGTAGAAGTCAAAAAGGAACATCAAGTGTTGATGGTGAATAAAACCACTAAGTTCAAGAAGGGCAAGGGTAAGAAGAACTTCAAGAAGGACGGCAAGGGAGTTGCCGCGCCCGGTAAGCAAGCTGCCGGGAAGAAGCCAAAGAATGGACCCAAGCCCGAGACTGAGTGCTTTTATTGCAAGGGAAGTGGTCACTGGAAGCGGAACTGCCCCAAATACTTAGCGGACAAGAAGGCCGGCAACACGAAAGGTATATGTGATATACATGTAATTGATGTGTACCTTACCAGTACTCGTAGTAGCTCCTGGGTATTTGATACCGGTGCAGTTGCTCACATTTGTAACTCAAAGCAGGAGCTGCGGAATAAGCGGAGACTGGCGAAGGACGAGGTGACGATGCGCGTCAGGAATGGTTCCAAGGTCGATGTGATCGCCGTCGGCACGCTACCTCTACATTTACCTACGGGATTAGTTTTGAACCTCAATAATTGTTATTTAGTGCCAAGTTTGAGCATGAACATTGTATCAGGATCTCGTCTAATTCGAGATGGCTACTCATTTAAATCCGAGAATAATGGTTGTTCTATTTATATGAGAGATATGTTTTATGGTCATGCTCTGATGGTGAATGGTTTATTCTTAATGAATCTCGAGCGTAATGCTACACATATTCATAGTGTGAGTACCAAAAGATGTCAGGTTGATAATGATAGTCCCACATACTTGTGGCACTGCCGCCCTGGTCACATAGGTGTCAAACGCATGAAGAAGCTCCATGCAGATGGACTTTTAGAGTCTCTTGATTACGAATCATTTGACACATGCGAACCATGCCTCATGGGTAAAATGACCAAGACTCCGTTCTCAGGAACAATGGAGCGAGCAACCAACTTATTGGAAATCATACATACTGATGTGTGCGGTCCAATGAGTGTTGACGCTCGCGGTGGTTATCGTTATGTTCTCACCCTCACTGATGACTTGAGTAGATATGGGTATGTCTACTTAATGAAACACAAGTCTGAGACCTTTGAAAGGTTCAAGGAATTTCGGAGTGAGGTTGAGAATCAACGTGACAGGAAAATCAAGTTCCTGCGATCAGATCGTGGAGGAGAATACTTGAGTCACGAATTTGGCACACACTTAAGAAAATGTGGAATAGTTTCACAACTCACGCCGCCTGGAACACCTCAGCGTAATGGTGTGTCCGAACGTCGTAATCGCACTCTATTAGATATGGTGCGATCTATGATGTCTCTTACCGATTTACCGCTATCATTTTGGGGCTATGCTTTAGAGACTGGCGCATTCACTTTAAATAGGGCTCCGTCGAAATCTGTTGAGACGACACCGTATGAATTATGGTTTGGGAAGAAACCTAAGCTGTCGTTTCTAAAAGTTTGGGGATGCGATGCTTATGTTAAGAAACTTCAACCTGAAAAGCTCGAACCCAAGTCGGAAAAATGCGTCTTCATAGGATACCCTAAAGAAACTATTGGGTATACCTTCTACCTCAGATCTGAAGGCAAGATCTTTGTTGCCAAGAATGGATCCTTTCTAGAGAAAGAGTTTCTCTCGAAAGAAGTGGGAGGAAAGTAGAACTTGATGAAGTATTACCTCTTGAACCGAAAAGTGGTGCAACTCAAGAAAATGTTCCTGAGGTGCCTGCACCGACTAGAGAGGAAGTTAATGATGATGATCATGAAACTTCAGATCAAGTTGCTACTGAACTTCGTAGGTCCACAAGGACACGTTCCGCACCAGAGTGGTACGGCAACCTTGTCTTGGAAATCATGTTGTTAGACAACGGTGAACCTTCGAACTATGAAGAAGCGATGGCGGGCCCAGATTCCAACAAATGGCTTGAAGCCATGCAATCCGAGATAGGATCCATGTATGAAAACAAAGTATGGACTTTGACAGACTTGCCCGATGATCGGCGAGCGAGAGAAAACAAATGGATCTTTAAGAAGAAGACAGACGCGGATGGTAATATTACCATCTATAAAGCTCGACTTGTCGCTAAGGGTTATCAGCAAGTTCAAGGGGTTGACTACGATGAGACTTTCTCTCCCGTAGCGAAGCTGAAGTCCATCCGAATTATGTTAGCAATTGCCGCATACTATGATTATGAGATATGGCAAATGGACGTCAAAACGGCATTCCTTAATGGTTCCTTAAGGAAGAATTGTATATGATGCAGCCGGAAGGTTTTGTCGACCCTAGAATGCTAACAAGGTATGCAAGCTCCAGCGATCCATTTATGGGCTGGTGCAAGCATCTCGGAGTTGGAATATTTGCTTTGATGATATGATCAAAGCGTTTGGGTTTATGCAGACTTATGGAGAAGACTGCGTTTACAAGAAAGTGAGTGGGAGCTCTGTAGCATTTCTCATATTATATGTAGATGACATACTTTTGATGGGAAATGATATAGAACTTTTGGACAGCATTAAGGCCTACTTGAATAAGAGTTTTTCAATGAAGGACCTTGGAGAAGCTGCTTATATATTAGGCATCAAGATCTATAGAGATAGATCAAGACGCCTCATAGGTCTTTCACAAAGCACATACCTTGATAAGATATTGAAGAAGTTCAATATGGATCAGTCTAACAAGGGGTTCTTGCCTGTGTTGCAAGGTGTGAAATTGAGCTCAGCTCAATGTCCAACCACGACAGAAGATATAGAAGAGATGAGTGTGATCCCCTATGCCTCAGCCATAGGGTCTATTATGTATGCCATGCTGTGTACCAGACCAGATGTAAACCTTGCCGTAAGTTTGGTAGGTAGGTACCAAAGTAATCCCGACAAGGAACACTGGACAGCGGTCAAGAATATCCTGAAGTACCTGAAAAGGACTAAGGACATGTTTCTCGTTTATGGAGGTGACGAAGAGCTCGTCGTAAAGGGTTACGTCGATGCTAGCTTCGACATAGATCTAGATGACTCTAAGTCACAAACCGGATACATGTATATGTTGAATGGTGGAGCAGTAAGCTGGTGCAGCTGCAAGCAGAGCGTCGTGGCGGGATCTACATCGGAGTACATGGCTGCCTCAGAGGCAGCACATGAAGCAATCTGGGTGAAGGAGTTCATCACCGACCTAGGAGTCATACCCAATGCGTCGGGGCCGATCAAACTCTTCTGTGACAACACTGGAGCTATTGCACTTGCCAAGGAGCCCAGGTTTCACAAGAAGACCAGGCACATCAAGCGTCGCTTCAACTCCATCCGTGAAAATGTTCAAGATGGAGACATAGAAATTTGTAAAGTACATATGGATCTGAATGTCGCAGATCCGTTGACTAAACCTCTCCCTAGGGCAAAACATGATCAACACCAGAACTCTATGGGTGTTCGATTCATCACAATGTAACTAGATTATTGACTCTAGTGCAAGTGGGGGACTGTTGGAAATATGCCCTAGAGGCAATAATAAAAGGATTATTATTATATTTCCTTGTTCATGATAATTGTCTTTTATTCATGCTATAATTGTGTTATCTGGAAATCGTAATACATGTGTGAATACATCGACACCAACATGTCCCTAGTAAGCCTCTAGTTGACTAGCTTGTTGATCAACAGATAGTCATGGTTTCCTGACTATGGACATTGGATGTCATTGATAATGAGATCACATCATTAGGAGAATGATGTGATGGACAAGACCCAATCCTAAACATAGCACAAGATCGTATAGTTCATTTGCTAGAGTTTTTCCAATGTCAAGTATCTTTTCCTTAGACCATGAGATCGTGTAACTCCCGGATACCGTAGGAGTGCTTTGGGTGTACCAAACGTCACAACGTAACTGGGTGACTATAAAGGTATACTACGGGTATCTCCGAAAGTGTCTGTTGGGTTGACACGGATCAAGACTGGGATTTGTCACTCCGCATGACGGAGAGGTATCTCTGGGCCCACTCGGTAATGCATCATCATAATGAGCTCAAAGTGACCAAGTGTCTGGTCACGGGATCATGCATTATGGTACGAGTAAAGTGACTTGCCGGTAACGAGATTGAACGAGGTATTGGGATACCGACGATCGAATCTCGGGCAAGTAACGTACTGATTGACAAAGGGAATTGTATACGGGGTTGCTTGAATCCTCGACATCGTGGTTCATCCGTTGAGATCATCGAGGAGAATGTGGGAGCCAACATGGGTATCCAGATCCCGCTGTTGGTTATTGACCGGAGAGACGTCTCGGTCATGTCTACATGTCTCCCGAACCCGTAGGGTCTACACACTTAAGGTTCGGTGACGCTAGGGTTGTATGGATATGAGTATGAAGTAGTCCGAAAGTTGTTCGGAGTCCCGGATGAGATCCCGAACGTCACTAAGAGTTCCGGAATGGTCCGGAGGTGAAGAATTATATATAGGAAGTGCAGTTTCGGCCATCGGGACAGTTTCGGGGGTCAACGGTATTGTACCGGGACCACCGGAAGGGTCCCGGGGGTCCACCGGGTGGGGCCACCCATCCCGGACGGCCCCATGGGCTGAAGTGGGGAGGGAACCAGCCCATAGTGGGCTGGTGCGCCCCCCCCTTGCCCCCCCATGCGCCTAGGGTTGGGAACCCTAGGGGAGGGGGCGCCTCCACTTGCTTTGGGGGCACTCCTCCCCCTTGGCCGACGCCCCCCTAGGAGATCCCATCTCCTAGGGCTGGCGCACCCCCCTAAGGGGCCTATATAAAGGGGGGGGGAGGGAGGGCAGCCGCACCCTGAAGTCTTGGCGCCTCCCTCTCCCCTGCTACACCTCTCCCTCTCGCAGTAGAACGGCGAAGCCCTGCTGCGGTGACTGCTGCATCCACCACCACGCCGTCGTGCTGCTTGATCTTCATCAACCTCTCCTTCCCCTTTCTGGATCAAGAAGGAGCAGACGTCACGCTGACCGTACGTATGTTGAACGCGGAGGTGCCGTCCGTTCGGCGCTAGGATCTCCGGTGATTTGGATCACGACGAGTACGACTCCCTCATCCCCGTTCTTTGAACGCTTCCGCTCGCGATCTACAAAGGTATGTAGATGCATCCGATCACTCGTTGCTAGATGAACTCATAGATGGATCTTGGTGAAAACGTAGGAAATTTTTTTGTTTTCTACAACGTTCCCCAACACCATGAAGATACAAGATTGAAGACTTCGTCCCGTGTCCGGATGGCACTCTACTTGGCGTGGAAGGCAAGCTAGGCAATACGGATATGTATATCTCCTCCTTTGTAACCGACCTTGTGTAACCCTAGCCCCCTCCGGTGTCTATATAAACCGGAGGGTTTTAGTCCGTAGGATAACATACAATCATACCATAGGCTAGCTTCTAGGGTTTAGCCTCTCCGATCTTGTGGTAGATCAACTCTTGTACTACTCATATTATCAATAATAATCAAGAAAGACGTAGGGTTTTACCTCCATCAAGAGGGCCCGAACCTGGGTAAAACATCATGTCCCCTGCCTCCTGTTACCATCCGCCTTAGATGCATAGTTCGGGACCCCCTACCCGAGATCCGCCGGTTTTGACACCGACATTGGTGCTTTCATTGAGAGTTCCTCTGTGCCGTCGCCGTAAGGAAGGATGCCTCATCTTGTTGTTAAAAACAACATTATCGTCGGGGGAGCCCTGGCTGTCAGCAAAACTCTCTGGCTAGGCAGTTTCATCATGACCGCCTGTTCGGCTGCTGCACCGACGATGACTTCTCGGGTCATCGAAAACAGCCTCCATGTCGGCTCGGAATTCGCCGAGCAGATGGATCCAATGGAGCTCTCTTCCCTAAACAAGCTCTTGGATCGCATCGCCGCCTTGGGAGTCGCTACGGACTATGATCGGATTGGGCTTAAACCTGATCAAAGGGAGATTAACTTTCCACCGGTCACACATCATGTTGCGGTCGTGGAGGAACAATGTGGCTATTCTTCCTCTATCTTGAGGACTAACTATGTTCGGATTCCTGCTCTCTCCGAGCCAGATACCCATTTTCGGGAGGACATCACCCAAGCCCTGAACCTAGAGTCAGGCAGCGGGCCAGACTCATCGGGCAACATCACGGAATCCGAACTTCCAAGATCGGAAACTCCTCGGCCCCTGGGTCTCAGATCGGGTAGGGGTTCGGACTTGAACCCACCCACCCACCTAGACATAAACGATCTTTCCCACATCAGGCAAGAGCCCCATGAAACAATACATCATTATTGGGCCAGATTCCTCCTTGTGATGAACAAGGTTAAGGACTGCCGCTAGGAAGACGCAGTCTCACTTTTCTGCAATAACTGCACGGACAAGGGAATCCTTAATGCCATAAGTCGCCGTGACATATCACGCTTCGCCGACCTGGCGTCCATAGTACGAAAGTACTGTGCGATGGAAAGTGCCTGGAAAACCGAAACGAAATTTTGGGATAATCCGGCTCCGAATATACACCCAGTCCGAAGTAAAAGGGTGCACAATCATAAGACACCCGAGTTAATTACAAAGAAGCAAAAACCCTCTACAGGGTGTGGAATCGTATTGGAGGGATGGCTCAACGGACCCTGCAAAATTCATAGTACAGCGGATACCATACCAACACACAGCCTTAGAGCATGTTGGATACTCCGGCAGGTGGCCAAAAGCGGCGAGGATCTTCTCATCCCAGATGCCGTAGAGCACCATCCCAGGGATAACAATACGGTATTAACAGTCTTTGAGACCTTCGCATAAAATAATAGGCGCAAGCGAACACTCCGCACCCTCGCCAAAATCTGCCACGTGGCAACAATAAATCCATGGGGTGACACGGTTATTACCTTCAATGCCAGTGACGAACCTAAATTCTGAACAGCCCGAGCACCAGCCGCACTGGTCCTCAGTCCAATTGTGGACGGCTTTCGACTCACCAAAGTACTCATGGACGGCGGCAGTGGATTGAACCTCATCTATGAGGAAACCCTTCAAAAAATGGAAATAGACTGGAACCAGATTGAGCAAAGCAGCACAACCTTCAGAGGAATCATCCCCAGTCGGGAAGCACGGTATGCTGGGAAAATCACACTAGATGTGGTATTCGGCACGCCGGAGAACTATAGGTCCGAAGAAATTACATTCCAAGTGGCCCCGTTCAGTAGTGGATACCACGCCCTTTTAGGACGGGAAGCGTTCACGATCTTCCAAGCCATACCCCATTATGGGTACATGAAGTTCAAAATGCCCGGGCCCAACGGAATCATCACACTCGCTAGTGATCCGGACACAGCACTCCGCGCCGAAAACAAAACAACCGCATTGGCCCACGAGGCATTATCCGAAGCCCTTTCAGGCGAGGAATTAACCGCGCTGCGCTCCACAGTGGACGGGGATGACGTGATACTTGACAAGAGATCCAAGTCCACATCTCTTAAACCAGCGGATGAAATAGTCAAATTTCAAGTCCACCCAACAGACCCTACAAAAACAGCCTCCATTGGGGTACAGTTAAACCCCACCGTGGACGCCGCACTACGAGAGTTCCTGCGCGAGAATTGAGATATATTCGCCTGGCACCCCTCAGACATGCCAGGAATCCCACGCAGGCTGGCCGAGCATAGCCTCAATATTCTAAAGGGGTTCAAGCCGGTCAAGCAGGCTCTTCGGTGTTTCTCTGAACCTAAGAGACAAGCTATGGGAGAGGAACTAGTCAAGCTATTGGAGGCCGGATTCATTAGAGAAATAAAACACCCGGACTGGCTAGCAAACCTGGTGATGGTACCAAAGAAGGACAAATCCTGGCGCCTATGTGTTGATTTCAAGGACCTCAACAAGGCTTTCCCAAAGGATCCGTTCCCCCTTCCCCCTCCCCTGCACAACCTCAACAAGACTCGTAGACGGGCTTGCCGTCGTGGATCAGCACGGGGACCTTATTGTGGACGGGGTTTGACCGGAGGAGCAGCTCGCTCTTGTGCCGGAGGTCCTCCTCTGCGTACTCGTAGCTGATGCCCTTGATGCTGAGAGCAAGGCGCACCCGCAGGACGTGCGGGCTCGCCCACATGCCCAGTAGCTTCAGATCGTATGCTGCTCCAGCCATTGTTGGTGTGGTGTCTGTCAACTCAAGGTCCAACTGAACTTTGCACGTACGTAGATTGTGTTTTGGTGCCTCTGTTTTAAGACTCCGTAGGAGAACACGCGAGGCATATATAGTCATATAGAGATAGAGCACAACAGAGATTCTTCCGGTAGAACGGCGCGAAGGACTAGTTGGTTGGTTGATTCTTCGAACAGTCCAGTTTTCTGGCTTACTTTTCTGACTTGTTCAAGTAATCAGGTCTGAACATATGTCCCGTGCGCTTACAATTCTTTGGCATGGACAGGTATGAGGGAGGCCCCGCTGGCAAACATCAGCCACACATTCATGTTTGTCCGCTTGCACACAAAAATCGTGCCTCCACTTAGGCCTGTATGGTGCAAGGCTGGCCATGCCATAGTATGCCAAAGTTGACTAAGTTTGGACTTAGTACAAGATTTACTGCACTTTGACCAGACTAAGAGAATCTTGCCAAACTTTACCATGCTACGTCACATGAAACTTGTTATTGAAAAGTTTGTTTTTAAACTAGGCAAAAGATTTGCCATTTTCATTAATTAAAAAGAGGGTATTGTTACACAAGTGCCGTGAAACGGCAAAATTCTAAACAGATTACTCTCGCGGCATTACATTGCTCTATTGCTTGACACCCGCAATAGCCCAAATAGACATTTCTTCTTTGATGATCCGTGTGACAATCGCCACCGGAGCCGCTTTGCTCCTGAAGACGTGCGCATTCCGTTCCTTCCAAAGTTCTCACCCCACAAGAAGTAGCAGAGAGGATAAGGCCTTAACCAGTCTGGTGTTGTTCGAGAGGAGCTCACCCTACCAAGATTTAACCTTGCCGAATTGTGCCACGTAGTCGTGGGAACAACAAGCCCAAGCCAGGAGAACACCCCATCCCAAACCCGAAGAGAGAACATGCACTTGAAAAGGAGGTGGGCAGCCGATTCTCGGACCTGATTGCAAAGCGGGCACCTATCATAGTTTGGACATCCTCGGCGTTGCAGCCTATCTGCGATCCAAATTCTGTTTTGATTGACTAACCAGGCAAAGAATTTGCATCTGGGAGGAGCCCAAGCCTTCCAAATTGAGACCTGAAAGGTAGTGAGGGTGAGTCCAGCGAACTGCACCCAATATGCAGATTTAGCAGAGTAGTTCCCATCATTGGCGAGCTTCCACAAAATGCTATCTTTGACGCCCGGCTGGATGACAACGCCTGCAAGCTTCTCCCACGAGGCCAAGAATTGTTGAAGGTGCTCAAGCGTGAGGGCGTTTTGGGTGTCAATTTGAGCTATCCAATGGTGATCCCTCAAAGCCTGGGAAACCATTCCGCCTTTCTTGCGAGAAATCTCAAAGATCTTTGGTGTAATGTCCTTGGGTCTTAGACCCTCTAGCCAAGATGACTCCCAAAAAATCGCTTTATTCCCATCACCAATCGTCACTTTGGTCACAGCGGCAAAAAGATCACGGTCCGCAGCCATGCATGACGTCCCTTGCCCGCACCACGCCCTCGGGGGCTCATCCCAGTCAATCCAAAGCCACCGAAGCCGGAGGCCGGCGGCAAACTTATCGAGATTTAGAATGCCAAGACCTCCATATTCCTTCTGTTTACAAACTTACTCCTAGTTAACCTTGCATTTGCCGCTAGTCACCTTGTCCGTTCCAGCCCAAAGATAGGCACGTCGCAGCTTGTCAATTGCCTTTAGGAACTCAACCGGAAGGTCGAGCGGAGTGATGTGATAGATGGCCACCGCTGTGAGGACCGCTGAGGAAGTCCTGGATTAGGGGGTATCCGGACATCCGGATTATATCCTTTGGCCGGACTGTTGGACCATGAAGATACAAGATTGAAGACTTCGTCCCGTGTTCGGATGGGACTCTACTTGGCGTGGAAGGCAAGCTAGGCAATACGGATATGTATATCTCCTCCTTTGTAACCGACCTTGTGTAACCCTAGCCCCCTCCGGTGTCTATATAAACCGGAGGGTTTTAGTCCGTAGGATAACATACAATCATACCATAGGCTAGCTTCTAGGGTTTAGCCTCTCCGATCTCGTGGTAGATCAACTCTTGTACTACTCATATTATCAATATTAATCAAGCAAGACGTAGGGTTTTACCTCCATAAAGAGGGCCCGAACCTGGGTAAAACATCGTGTCCCCTGCCTCCTGTTACCATCCGCCTTAGACGCATAGTTCGGGACCCCCTACCCGAGATCCGCCGGTTTTGACACCGACATTGGTGCTTTCATTGAGAGTTCCTCTGTGCCGTCGCCGTAAGGAAGGATGCCTCATCTCGTTGTTAAAAACAACATTACCGTCGGGGGAGCCCTGGCTATCGGCCAAACTCTTCGGCTAGGCAGTTTCATCATGACCGCCTGTTCGGCTGCTACACCGACGATGACTTCTCGGGTCATCGAAAACAGCCTCCACGTCGGCTCGGAATTCGCCGAGCAGATGGATCCAATGGAGCTCTCTTCCCTAAACAAGCTCTTGGATCGCATCGCCGCCTTGGGAGTCACTGCGGACTATGATCGGATTGGGCTTAAACCCAATCAAAGGAAGATTAACTCTCCACCGGTCACCCATCATGTTGCGGTGGTGGAGGAACAATGTGGCGATTCTTCCTCTATCTTGAGGACTAACTATGTCCGGATTCCTGAGCTCTCCGAGCCAGATACCCGTTTTCGGGAGGACATCATCCAAGCCCTGAACCTGGAGTCAGGCAGCGGGCCAGACTCATCGGGCAAAATCACGGAATCCGAACTTCCAAGATCGGAAACTCCTCAGCCCCTGGGTCTCAGATCGGGTAGGGTTTCGGACTCGAACCCACCCACCCACCCAGACATAAACGATCTTTCCCACATCAGGCAAGAGCCCCATGAAACAATACATCATTATTGGGCCAGATTCCTCCTTGTGATGAATAAGGTTAAGGACTGCCGCGAGGAAGACGCAGTCTCACTTTTCTGCAATAACTGCACGGACAAGGGAATCCTTAACGCCATAAGTCGTCGTGACATATCACGCTTCGCCGACCTGGCGTCCATAGTATGAAAGTACAGTGCGATGGAAAGTGCCTGGAAAACCAAAACGAAATTTTGGGATAATCCGGCTCCAAATATACACCCAGTCCGATGTAAAAGGGTGCACTATCATAAGACACCCGAGTAAATTACAAAGAAGCAAAAACCCTCTACAGGGCGTGGAACCATATTGGAGGGATGGCTCAACGGACCCTGCAAAATTCATAGTACAGCGGATACCATACCAACACACAGTCTTAGAGCATGTTGGATACTCCGGCAGGTGGCCAAAAGCGGCGAGGATCTTCTCATCCCAGATGTCGCAGAGCACCATCCCAGGGATAACAATACGGTATTAACAGTCTTTGAGACCTTCGCATCAAATAATAGGCGCAAGCGAACACTCCGCAGCCTTGCCAAAATCTGCCACGTGGCAGCAATAAATCCATGGGGTGACACGGCTATTACCTTCAATGCCAGTGACGAACCTAAATTCCGAACAGCCCGAGCACCAGCCGCACTGGTCCTCAGTCCAATTGTGGACGGCTTTCGACTCACCAAAGTACTCATGGACGGTGGCAGTGGATTGAACCTCATCTATGAGGAAACCCTTCAAAATGGAAATAGACTGGAACCGGATTGAGCAAAGCAGCACAACCTTCAGAGGAATCATCCCCAGTCGGGAAGCACGCTATGCTGGGAAAATCACACTAGATGTGGTATTCGGCACGCCGGAGAACTATAGGTCCGAAGAAATTACATTCCAAGTGGCCCCGTTCAGTAGTGGATACCACGCCCTTTTAGGACGGGAAGCGTTCACGATCTTCCAAGACATACCCCATTATGGGTACATGAAGCTCAAAATGCCCGGGCCCAATGGAGTCATCACTCTCGCTAGTGATCCAGACACAGCACTCCGTGCCGAAAACAAAACAGCCGCATTGGCCCTCGAGGCATTATCCGAAGCCCTTTCGGCCAAGGAATTAACCGCGCTGCGCTCCACAGTGGACAGGGATGACAAGATACTTGACAAGAGATCCAAGTCCACATCTTTTAAACCAGCGGATGAAATAGTCAAATTTCAAGTCCACCGAACGGACCCTACAAAAACAGCCTCCATCGGGGCACAGTTAATCCCCACCGTGGACGCCACACTACGAGAGTTCCTGCGCGAGAATTGAGATATATTCGCTTGGCACCCCTCAGACATGCCAGGAATCCCACGCAGGCTGGCCGAGCATAGCCTCAATATTCTAAAGGGATTCAAGTCGGTCAAGCAGGCTCTTCGACGTTTCTTTGAACCTAAGAGACAAGCTATGGGAGAGGAACTAGTCAAGCTATTGGAGGCCGGATTCATTAGAGAAATAAAACACCCGGATTGGCTAGCAAACCTGGTGATGGTACCAAAGAAGGACAAATCCTGGCGCCTATGTGTCGATTTCAAGGACCTCAACAAGGCTTGCCCAAAGTATCCCTTCCCCCTTCCCCCTCCCCCGCACAACCTCAACAAGACTCGCAGAGGGGCTTGCCGCCGTGGATCAGCACGGGGACCTTGTTGTGGACGGGGTTTGACTGGAGGAGCAGCTCGCTCTTGTGCCGGAGTTCCTCCTCTGCGTACTCGTAGCTGATGCCCTTGATGCTGAGAGCAAGGCGCACCAGCAGGACGTACGGGCTCGCCCATATGCCCAGTATCTTCAGATCGTTTGCTGCTCCGGCCATTGTTGGTGTGGTGTCTGTCAACTCAAGGTCTGACTGAACTTTGCACATACATAGATTGTGTTTTGGTGCCTCTGTTTTAAGACTCCGGAGGAGAACACGCGAGGCATATATAGTCATATAGAGATAGAGCACAGCAGAGATTCTTCCGGTAGAACGGTGCGAAGGACTAGTTGGTTGGTTGATTCTTCGAACAGTCTAGTTTTCCGGCTTACTTTTCTGACTTGGTCAAGTAATCAGGTCTGAACATATGTCCCCCGCGCTTACAATTCTTTGGCATGGACAGGTATGAGGGCGGCCCCACTGGCAAACATCAGCCACACATTCATGTTTGTCCGCTTGCACACAAAAATCGTTCCTCCACTTAGGCCTGTATGGTGCAATGCTGGCCACGCCATAGTATGCCAAAGTTGACTAAGTTTGGACTTAGTACAAGATTTACTACACTTTGACCAGACTAAGAGAATCTTGCCAAACTTTACCATGCTACATCACATGAAACTTGTTATCGGAAAGTGGGCCTAGCCAATGATGCGTCTTGAAAACAATACCCACCCGACTTAGGGAAATTCACTAATTTTAAAAAAATGTGTGGCATAATTTTCCTATCAAAAAAAGGTGAGGCATAATTTCAATTTGGCTTTTGATGCTAGCTTATTATTTATTAATTGATTCACAGAATATTTTTTATCTACTCATCAACTGTCAAGGTAGACAAAGAACAACAGAAGTAAAAAATACATCCAGGTTTATAGACCACCCAGCGATGACTACAAGCACTAGAGCAAGTCCAAGGTTCGCCGCCATCTTCGCCCCTCCCTCATCGGAGTCGGACAAACTTCGTTGTAGTAGACAGTCAGAAAGTTGTCGTGCTAAGACCCCATAGGAACATGCAACCCGCGCAACAGAACAACAATCGTCACCGATGAAGAGAAGCATATATCAGAAGGATCCAACCTGTAGACACATGAACACGGACGAACAAAGACCGGATCCACGTGGGTCCACCGACGACAAACGCCAACCAATTCCCACAAGATACGTCGAAGAGAAACCTTCACATGTCCTCCAACAATACTAGAAACATCAGCAGGACAGAGACTAGGCGGGGAGAAACTTACTTCATGTTCAAAAAGTTGCCCCCGCCTGTCTCTAAGAACGATGCTAGCTTATTCATGGGAGAAAAGTTGAGTATTGCCAATCTTGTGGTACTCAGACTACAACACAAGCATCATAGGGACAGATCATCCATAAGGCCAACTCCAATGCATGACTCCAAATTGTCGCGTCCGTTTGGAGGTAAACGGACACAAACCGTGGTCCAACGCGCGGGTGCAAACGGACAAATGTCCTTTTTCTGTCCGCTTGCGACCCATTCTAGGCCCAAGTTTGGGCCGCGTTTGCGGCTGAACGAACACGCGCGTACGGGTGTGACGTGTGCCCTTGTCCGCCCCTGGCCCGCCCGTCGGTGACAAATCCCCTTTTCTTCCTCCGCTTTCCTTGATCCGCCCTCGGCCCCTCGCCATCATCGTCGCCACGCCCGTCGTCCACCTTGCTGTCTACCAATGGGCTCGACGTGCCCTTTCTGGCCGCGTCTCCACCACGACCGCAAGATGTTCTATGCTTTGCTCGCAAGGTACCATGGATAGCGGAGATGAGTACTTCTTTCACAACTTCATTTGTTCATCGGATGATTCGTCCTCGGACGATGCGGACATAGTGGTGGCAGCATTGGTCGTCCATGACCACATTAGTAGGATGCGGCCTCAGTTCAGGGGATCAATTCCCGTCCAAGCTCCGGCCTTGAACCGCAATAGGGAGAAAGGGCACGATATCCTCTATTCTGATTACTTTGAGAGAACCGCACTCTACAAACCGCATTAATTTCGTCGCCACTTCCGGACGTCTGTTTTGAATGCAAAGATGATGCCCTTGGCAAGCTTGGCTTCTCTTCTTACCAGAAATGCACTGTGGCTATTCGCATGCTTGCATATGAAATTTCCGGTGATCTTGTGGATGAATATGTGCATATGAGTGAGTCCACATGTCTCCTCTCAATGTATAGTTTCTGCAAGGCCGTGGTGGCAGTGTTCGGTCCTGAATACCCGAGAGAACCAAATGCCGCTAATACAGAGAGGTAGTTGACGATTAATGCCAAGAGGGGCTTTCCGGGCATTCTTAGTAGTATCGATTGTATGCACTAAAAGTGGAAGAACTGTCCATTTGCTTGGCAGAGGCAGTACAAGGGACATGTGAAAGATGCCACTGTCATACTTGAAGCTATGGCTTCACAAAATCTATGGATATGACATTCTTTCTTCGGCATGGCAGGTTCTCACAATGATATTAGCATTCTTCAGCATTCTCAAGTGTTTGCAAGGCTTGTAGAAGGCCACTGCCCGGAGGTCAACTCTGAGATCAATGGCCACAATTACAACAAGGGATATTACCTAGCTCATGGTATATATCCCCAGTGGTCCACTCTTGTGAAGACCATACCCAATCCGCAAGGAGAGAAGAGACAAAGGTTTGACGAAATGTAGGAGAGTGCTAGGAAAGATATGGAGCGTGCATTTGGTGTGCTTCAATCTCGATGGGGTATTGTTCGAAACCCTGCATTGACATGGAGCACTCAGAAGCTTTGGGAGGTGATGATTGCTTGTGTGATCATGCACAACATGATCATTGGGGATGAGCATGATGGCAGCATCTACGACCAAGGGTTTGATTTCCAGGCTGATAATGTTGAGCCGGAGCACTCACCTCCTTCAACCTTTGAACAGTTTGACCAATTTCATCGTGAGATGCGTGATCGGAAAACTCATACGTAGTTGCAAGATGACTTGGTTGAGCACATGTGGGATCGCATTGGCAATCAATAGATCTATCGGTTTAATATCTTTTTGTGTGCATAAAATTTGAGTGATTTTGTAAGACTGTTTGATATTTTAAAATTTTAATTGGATTGTAATAAAAGACTATTTTGAACATGTTGTTATCTTTGATTTAAACCATCTTTGCTATGCTTGATTATATTGTACTTGGCCTCCGGCGGACGAGATGTGGCAGAAGATGCGGCCGCGCGTTGGATGCTTGGTCGGTGCAAACACAAATCCGAACAGACACGGCCTCATTGTAATCCCTAAGCAGACGAAATCCGAACAAAACAGACGTTCGTCTAAGTTCGTACGTTGGAGTTGGCCTAAGCCTTGATCTAGACCACTTGCATGAGTACACAACTTCACCAAATGATGAGGCCACCTACCCAACGCCACACGATCTACCTCCACCCAACCAACAGAAGAGGAGTCATAGATATGGACAGACACAAACCAGGGGAAGCAGAAGGGTGCACACGAGCACCGAGGATGAAACCAGCCACGACCAAGGGCAAACGAAGACATAGATACACTGTTTTTTTTTAAAACAAGGCAAAAGAACTTGCCGTTTTTATTGATTAAGGAGAAGGTTTAGACATAGGCCGCAAAGCGGTAAAAGAAACAAGAACTACTCTCACAACATAAGAATATTCAGGTGCTTTGCTCGGGCCAACGCCCAAAGATGGGACTACTCTTTGATCCTTGTAACGACGATGGTTGTCGGAGCAACAGTGTTGGTAAAGATTCTGGTGTTGGCTTGCATTATAGTAGTATAGCATGTTACTGCTTTCCGTTAAATCCTATTCTGATGCATAGCCTGTTCTTGCTACTACTGTTGTTACCTTTACCTGCAATCCTAAATGCTTAGTATAGGATGCTAGTATCCCATCAGTGGCCCTACATTCTTGTCCGTCTGCCATGCTATACTATAGGGCCGTGATCACTCGGGAGGTGATCACGGGTATATAATTACATACATATTATATGATACATGTGGTGACTAAAGTAGGGTCGGCTCGTAGAGTACCCGCAAGTGGTTCCGATGTGGGGGCTGAAAGGATAAGTGGCTCCATCCAGGTAGTGGTGGGCCTGAGTTCCGGACGGCCCCCAACAGTTACTTTGTGGCGGAGCGATAGGGCAGGTTGAGACCACCTAGGAGAGAGGTGGGCCTGGCCCTAGTCGACGTCCGCGGTTACTTCAAAATAACACGCTTAACGAGATCTTGGTATTTGATCTCAGTCTGTCCACTTGCCTATACGCACTAACCAACTACGCGGGAACAGTTATGGGTACTCGACGTTGTGGTATCAGCCGAAACCTTCGTGACGTCAGGGACTGAGCGGCGCGCGCCGGGTTGGACCGCATAATGCAACTTCCTTGGAAATGGTGGTTGCTAGGTCTGCTCACCGGCCGCCCTGGCAACGTTCAGGTGTGCAATGGGCGATGGGCCCAGACCCCTGCGCGGATAGGATTTAGACTGGCATGCTGACCTCTCTGTTGTTCCTAGGTAGGGCTGCGACGTGCTGATCTTCTGAGGCCGGGCATGACCTAGGAAAGTTTGTCTGGCCAAAGGGGATCGAGCGTTTTGGGAAATGTGGTGCACCCCTCCATGGAAGTTTATCTATTCGAATAGCCGTGTCCCTCGGTAAAAGGACGACCCGGAGTTGTACCTTAACCTTATAACAACCAGAACCGGATACTTAATAAAACACACCCTTCCAAGTGCCAGATACAACCCGGTGATCGCTCTCTAACAGGGTGACAAGGAGAGGATCGCTGGGTAGGATTATGCTGTGCGATGATACTTGGTGAACTTACCATCTACTCTCTTCTACATGCTGCAATATGAAGGCTTCCAGAAGCATAATCTTCCACAGGACTAGCTATCCCCCTCCTATTCTGGCATTCTGCAGTTCAGTCCACCGATATTGCCCGTTTACACTTATACTAATGCATATGTAGTGTAGATCCTTGCTTGCGAGTACTTTGTATGAGTACTCACGGTTGCTTTGCTCCCCCTTTTTCCCCTTTCTATACCCGGTTGTTGCGACCAGCCGTTGGAGTCCAGGAGCCAAACGCCACCGTCGACGATGACTCCTACTACACTGGAGGTGCCTACTACTACGTGTAGGCCGCTGACAACGACCAGGAGTAGTTTAGAAGGATCCCAGGCAGGAGGCCTTGCCTTTTTGACCGTTGCTACTTTTGTGCTAGCCTTCTTAAGGCAAACTTGTTTAACTTATGTCTGTACTCAGATATTATTGCTTCCGCTGACTCTTGTGTTTTCGAGCTTATGTATTCGATTCCTCGAGGCCCCTGGCTTGTAATACAAAGCTTGTATTATTTTAATTTGTGTCTAGAGTTGTGTTGTGATATCTTCCCCTGAGTCCTTGATCTTGATCGTACACATTTGCGTGTATGATTAGTGTACGGTCAATTGGGGGCATCACAAGTTGGTATCAGAGCCGACTGCCTGTAGGAATCCCCCTTCGACACTCCTTGGCTGAAGTTGAGTGTAGTTGATGAAAATTGTTTTACTAACTTGGCTGTGCGGCCCATGGCCCCACGTCGCCATTGGGTGTTATTAGGATCTTTTATTCCTCATCTATACTCTGGGACTCCGATCTCTCTTCTATTCGGGTTAAATGAATTTTACTAAATCTAACTCTAGGTTCTCGTAATTACTTTTCCCGGAGAGCCCCTCACCCCAGATGATTGCTTGGTGCACCGGAGGATTCCGAAGATACTCTCTGATAATATCCCAAGAACTTGTGCTCATTGCATTTGCAATTCCCTTCCACCGCAACCCTATAGATAACTACATGCACTTGCCATTCTTACATTAGTCCCCAGTTGCTCTTGTTATTAAGAGATACCTCAAAATACTCGTTGTTGTTCCGAGAATCCTTGTGCCTACTGCCTGGCAGTTCCTTGTCACCTGAGTACACCTACAAATTAATCCTCACACACACCAAGGATTTGTTTCTCCCCAGCCGTTCATGTGTTTCACCAAAGTCTTCGAAATACTAATTGATCTTTCAAAAATCCTCAACCGCCAGTTGTTCTTGAAATTCTTGCTTGCCTGCATTATGGTTAATCCCATAAGTATACTAACCTTAGTGGCATCCTTGGTCACTATCATTTTTGAGTCCATTGATTCAATAAGTTGCAAACGTTCACAATCATCAGTCAAATCCTAGGATTATCCTTCCGGCTCAGACGTCATTTTAAACATGTGCTGGATCTCGACCAATCAAATTGCCATCCATTGTACCCCTAAGGCTATTCAACTTATCCATCCCTAATCAGAGCATTGCTTCTGATCCGTTGTCTTGGAATTCAAAATTCCTTTGCATTTGAGCTTTGAGTTAGTCAGTTGTTTCTATAATCTGACCTCCTTGCATTCTTTCTTCCTCTGGTTGAGTACCGATGCTCACATCAGATCCCTTGTGGACCACTAGACCCTTTGTCAGATTTTATCCGACCGTGTCCTTCATATTGAATAACCTTGTGAGCCTTTCCATGGGTATATAATGCCTTTGGTAAATTGTATCCTCTGCTTTGTGAACCATGCTCTACTTTCAAACTTGTATTATTTACTCTGAAGTTTGTGGTATATGTTCCTAAGATGCCCTGATGGGTTGAACCTACGCCTTCCCTAATCCGCGTGAACCCGAAAGATTTCACGGTTCAGGCTTATCTGGTATTGCAACAGGTAAAAAATTTCAACGACTAATGTCATTTTCGAAATACAAGAGGTGAATGGAAGGTTATGCATTGAGCAAGTGGGAGTCGACCTTGAACCTTTGTGTTCATGCCCATGGACACGATGTAGATCCTATCATGGAAGCTTCTTGTAATAATAACTATTTCCTTGGTATAATATCCTTTGGTATCGGTGAATTTATCCTTTGCAATTATGGTTCCGACCATGATTGTTCTTCTTTGACCCCATTTCTAGGACAAGTTAAAGCACTTGTCTTTTGCAAGTCAATACACCAGCCCAACCTCTACTTTGATCTACTGTCGAGTATTACCCTCTGGTATCTCGAGAGTTCTTCATCAGCTATTATTTCTCACCAATTCCAATTTTTCATGGGTTCTGAGTTGTTAGTCGCTCAAGAACACTGATATGTGAACCGATTCTGCATTCCGGTACGATAACTCTTAAGTAATTTTTGTTGCTTATGAGTTTAATCCTTCAAGTCATTCCTAGCCTGATTGGCCATATCATTATCGTGCTAAATTTTAACTATGCTACCTGGTCCTTCTTCCTGGAGCACAAATTTCGACAACGAGCTAAGCTTACGTCGATCTTCCTCGTCATATCATTTCTCCTTGAACAACAATGCTGGATTTCGAGTTTGTGTCGTACCCATGGTTCCAATAAACTTTCGCTTCATCATTCCTTTAACTTGATGTCATCGCTGATCGATTACATCTTCATGAAATCTCTCGACAAATGTGTCATGATCATCATCAGCATTCTGAGCTCTTCCAGGATATCAATTGAATTCATGATGAGAAATACCATCCTTGCCCTCGATGATTTGTGTTGCCATCGACCACTTTATTGCCTTCCCTCCAACACAAACGTGTTCACGTTTTGTGATATACCTTGAGATGCTTGCTATCGAGCATTTGTTCTTCTTTACCTTGGAGTATTACCATCTTTATGCTAAGAATATCGTGAGAATTGCACCACCCCTTAAGGATTCTTGGTATAGTGATGCTTCTCACCATCACCATTCTTTTCTTGGTCCCCGTGTTGATTCCAACAAGTGAACTGTGTTGTTTGGATTCTTTCCTTCTAGCAACCCTACTGCTTTGAAATAAATGGTCAACATTTCATTCTTAGACCATTGGTTATCGATCACCATTCTAACATTCATTATGCTACCTAAGACTGTATTTCGGGTGCACCTTCAACCAATGTTTAAATGTGTATGTTTTCCTCGAGCATACATCATTATATCATTTGATATGACAAATGTTATCTCCTTGTGCACATAATTGTGGAAATCCATCTTTTGAAAATCTCAATGAATTGTCGCTGAGTTCATCAGCCACCTCCTCATCCTCTCCTTGCTTAAATGATGAACTCATGATTCGGAACTTGCTTCCATAGTTCATTTCCCCGATAATCTTACAATGTCATCTCGTCAATTTGCGTTGCCCCTTTCATCTCAGGCATCCCGAGTATGAGGTATCCTGACCAATCATATCTGCATCTCGGTCAGCTATGATGGTTCGAACATATTTCCAAGAGTTTTCCTTTTAACATTGGTCTTTATATCTCCCGGTAAGGTGATCTCATGCCTAGCACACATGGTCGGAGACCCTATTGTTATAGTTCCCTTTTAGCGAGGTTATCCATTCTTCCATGAGGAAATTGTAAGACTTATTCTACAAGTTGTTCTTGATGAATCCTTTGTGTATCCATATCCTGATCTTTACCTGATGACCATGTCAATGCTATCTCGAAGCATGTCTGTGGTACTCCGATTTTCAATAAGAACATTTGAAGCCCAATGCTAAATGTTTCTTGCTCAATTATCCAAACACTGTTGTATGGGTAATGTCATGAAATTTCTCTCCCCTTACCTAAAAGAGTTTTCTAAATTATATCCTGTCATGGATATCATGCTCTGCTTGTCCTTGGGAAGGATATACCCTTGAAATATGTGTTTAAACAGATTTTCCTTTCCATTGTTCTGTTTAATCTGATAATCACATTTTCCTTTCCATTGTTTGGTTTAACCTTTCTTGTGATCTATATGATCCATGTAGAAATATTCTCCTACTTATGTAAACACCTCGCTGTACAATTCTGTCAGCAAGACCCTGTTACTATTGTTGATGACATTCTGGTAACCACCGATGGACGAGAACTTTGCCTATTGGTCTGCCTCGTTCAACGAGCAGGAAAACGGTTCTCTTCGTCCCTCGCCCTTGGTACCGACGTTGTCGCCGACATAACTGACAGGCTACCCTCTAACATGCCTTGCTATCATGACCATGCAAGATGTTATCGCTCCTCCTACTTTTAACCCACATGGTGGGCCCATAACCCATAGTTCCACAGGATCGAAACCTGACTCTCCTGTACACCCCAGCTCCTAAAGGTTATTCCTCATGCTTGGCTTCGTAGGTAATTCATGAGCCACCTTCCAAGAGATCATCAATTCTGGTATCAGACATAATACTTATTCTCGTTGCTCTGGACCCCTTTTACACTTTGTTTCAGGCATCGAACGATTGCCTACCTGCTTGAAACTTCTCAGGGTACCTCCTTAATTTACTCACGATATTTTCTTAAGTTTCAGTTCAAGAGTTGCTTTCCGCCACCGTCCCCGATGTTAGCTACCAGATAGTCAACCTTGCAGAGGTTCGTTCTCCCGGAATATACCCACCCTTTATTCTTTCGTTAGTACGATGGAGTTCCCAAAGAAAGGATGCCGACTTCATCATGATGACCTAGAGAAGAGAAATAAAGACATCAACGTAATGGATCGACCTCTTTGAGAAGAGCAACCAAGACCGAGAAGACTCAATAGAATTTCGTAACCACAGCTTTCCCTTACTCCCCTCTTAAATCTCGGGATGAGATTTCTTGTAGTGGAGGAGAATTGTGACGCCCGGATAATTAGGCTACAGTAATTCCCTGCTAATGATGCCACGTGACCTCTGTCACTGTAGTTAATCTCGGGATAGTTCAAAACCGATTCAAATTCAAAATTGAATTAGAGGCAAACAACAAAAGTTTTCAAACTTTAAAACTAAAATGTCCGGGTTGTGCCAAGTAATGCAAAGTTAATTGTGGTGAAGAAAGCCCACTTTTATGAAATGTTTTAATACTCTAAAATGATTAAAACAATAGTTGAAACGATTAAATAAGTACCACGACCCCCGCTGCCCATGCCCTATGACCCCCCCCCCCCCCGGTGAGCCTCGCCCCTCTCTTCTCCCCCTCTCCGTTACATGCCGCCGACGGGCGCCCGAGCTCGCGCGCGCCCCCTGCCCGCGTCGACGCGGCTCGCTACCGACCAACTCGCCGGCTGCAGCGCCCACCGCCAGCCACGCCCGCTACGCCTCCCCTGCTCACCGCTCCCCTGCCGCCTAGCACCCGCGCTCGCCGGAGTTGCCTCCCCCGCGCGCGCCACAACCGCGCCGCGTCGTCGCTCCCCTAGCTCGCATCGCCCCGCAGCCCCCACTCGCGCGTGCCCCGCACCAGCCCGGCCGCGCCACCACCTCCCGCCGATGTCGCGGCCGCCCCGCTGCTCTGCCGGCTGCCACTCCCTGTTGTGCGCCGCCCCCGCTCGCCCCTCGCCAGTGCGCTCACCTGCGCTGCCCCGTGCCGCCGTTCATCGCCGCGCCCGTGGTCCCCTCGCGCACCCCGTGCCCGCGCCGTCTTTTTCGGCCTCATTCAGGCCACCACCACCTCCGCCGGACCGCGCCGGACCGTGCCCGTCGCGCCCCAACCCCGCCGCGCCTGCCACCACCGCGTCCTCCCCCGCTGCTGGTCGCGCGTCTCGCGTCACGCGCCTTGCCTTGCCGCTCCCCTGCCTGCGCCACTGGCCTGGCCCCGGCCTCTCGCAGCCCTCCTCGCTCCGCCGCCCCCACCGCCCTCTCGCATCGTCCATCGGCGCTGCTAGACGCAGGTCCGGCCAGCCTAGCCACGGCCGGACCCCCCCCCCCCTGCGCTGGCTGCCCGGGTCCGTTCGCCCCGGCACCCCACGCCCGCATGCCCGCTAGCCCCTCTGGGCCACAGACACATGGGGCCCACGGCCCCAGAACGCTTAAAAAAGATTTAAAAATAAAAATATATTAATTAATTAATAAACTAAAATAATTAGCTTAATTAATTGTGTTTAATTAACCTAATTAACTAGTGTTAATTAATTAAACAATAATTAGATTAGTTAAACTCTAATTAGACTAAATAGTCAATGACAGTGGGACCCACACGTAAGTTTGACTAAGTCAACTGGACAGTTGAGTGTTGACTGTGTAGTTGACCCAGTCAATGGGCCCCATCCGTCAGTTCGACCGGTCAACGGTCAGAGTTGACTGCTGACGTCATGCTGATATCATGACGTCAGCAGACACTATTCTGGATAATGTTAGAATTAAATAGATAAATAAATTTAGAAAATGGTTAAAACTTTAGAAAAACATATAAAATAAGCCGTAGCTCGGATGGAAAAACTTTGTACATGAAAGTTGCTCAGAACAACGAGACAAATCCGGGTACGCAGCCCGTTCGTCCGCCGCACATTCCTAGCATAGCAAACACGCAACTTTCCCCCTTCGTTTCATCTGTCCGAAAACGCGAAACACTGGGGATACTTTCCCGGATGTTTTCCCCCTTCACCGGCATCACTTCCTACTGCGTTAGGGCACACCTGGCACCATTACTTGTCATGTCATGCATCGTTATGTATCTGTTTGCATTTTATTAATTGTTTCTCCCCCCTCTTTTCTCCGGTAGACTACGAGGCTGACGCCGCTGCTGGTGCCCCGATCAACTACATTGTTGACGAGCCCTACTTGCCAGAGCAACCAGGCAAGCCCCCCCCCCTTGATCACCAGATATCGCCTATTCTTCTCTCTACTTCTTGCATTAGAGTAGTGTAGCATGTTACTGCTTTCCGTTAAATCCTATTCTGATGCATAGCATGTCCTTGCTACTACTGTTGTTACCTTTACCTGCAATCCTAAATGCTTAGTATAGGATGCTAGTATCCCATTAGTGGCCCTACATTCTTGTCCGTATGCCATGCTATACTATCGGGCCGTGATCACTTGGGAGGTGATCACAGGTATATAATTACATACATACTATATGATACATGTGGTGACTAAAGTCGGGTCGGCTCGTAGAGTACCCGCAAGTGATTCCGATGTGGGGGCTGAAAGGACAGGTGGCTCCATCCAGGTAGTGGTGGGCCTGAGTTCCCGACAGCCCCCAACTGTTACTTTGTGGCGGAGCGACAGGGCAGGTTGAGACCACCTAGGAGAGAGGTGGGCCTGGCCCTGGTCGGCGTCCGTGGTTACTTCAAAATAACACGCTTAACGAGATCTTGGTATTTGATCTGAGTCTGGCCACTGGCCTATACGCACTAACCAACTACGCGGGAACAATTATGGGCACTCGACGTCATGGTATCAGCCAAAGCCTTCATGACGTCAGCGACTGGGCGACGCATGTCGGGTTGGACCGCGTAACGCAACTTCCTAGGAAATGGAGGTTGCTAGGTCTGCTCACTGGCCGCCCTCGCAACGTTCAGGTGTGCAATGGGCGATGGGCCCAGACTCCTACGCGCAGAGGATTTAGACCGGCGTGCTCACCTCTCTGTTGTGCCTAGGTAGGGCTACGACGTGTTGATCTTCCGAGGCCAGGCATGACCTAGGAAAGTGTGTCTGGCCAAAGGGGATCGAGCGTGTTGAGAAATGTGGTGCACCCCTACAGGGAAGTTTATCTATTCGAATAGCCGTGTCCCTCTGTAAAAGGACCACCCGGAGTTGTACCTTGACCTTATGACAACTAGAACTGGATACTTAATAAAACACACCCTTCCAAGTGCTAGATACAACCCGGTGATCGCTCTCTAACAAGGCGACGAGGAGAGGATCGCCGGGTAGGATTATGCTATGCGATGATACTTGGTGAACTTACCATATACTCTCTTCTACATGCTGCAAGATGGAGGCTTCCAGAAGCGTAGTCTTCGACAGGACTAGCTATCCCCCTCCTATTCTGGCATTCTGCAGTTCAGTCCACCGATATTGCCCCTTTACGCTGATACCAATGCATATGTAGTGTAGATCCTTGCTTGCGAGTACTTTGGATGAGTACTCACGGTTGCTTTGCTCCCCCTTTTTCCCTTTCTATAGCCGGTTGTTGCGACCACCCGTTGGAGTCCTGGAGCCAGACGCCACCGTCGACGACGACTCCTACTACACTGGAGGTGCCTACTACTACGTGCAGGCCGCTGACGACGACCAGGAGTAGTTTAGGAGGATCCCAGGCAGGAGGCCTTGCCTTTTCGATCGTTGCTACTTTTGTGCTAGCCTTCTTAAGGCAAACTTTTTAAACTTATGTCTGTACTCAGATATTATTGCTTCCGCTGACTCTTGTGTTTTCGAGCTTATGTATTCGAGCCCTCGAGGCCCCTGGCTTGTAATATAAAGCTTGTATTATTTTAATTTGTGTCTAGAGTTGTGTTGTGATATCTTCCCGTGAGTCCTTGATCATACACATTTGCGTGTATGATTAGTGTACGGTCAAATCGGGGGCGTCACAATATAGAAAAAGATCCCACCTCATATGAAGAAGTCATGAGAAGCCCTCATTCATCGAAGTGGATGAAGGCAATGGAAGACGAGATGAAAACGATGAGTTCCAAAGATGTTTGGGACTTAGAGGAAATTCCTAAAGGAGCCAAAATAGTAGGCTGCAAATGGCTCTACAAAATTAAGTATGACTGTAAAGGGAATGTAGAAAAGTGTAAAGCACGACTCGTGGCAAAAGGATATACACAAAGAGAAGGGATAGATTACAATGAGACATTTTCTTCTGTCTCATGTAAGGATTCCTGCAGAATCATAATGGCATTAGTTGCTCATTTTGATTTAGGGTTACATCGAATGGATGTAAAGACGACATTTCTCAACAGGGATTTAAAAGAAAATGTCTACATGAAACAACCCAAGGGTTTTATCATGGAAGGCAAGGAAAATATGGGATGCCGCTTGAAGAAATCCATTTATGGATTAAAGCAAGCCTCTAGACAGTGGTATTTAAAGTTTAATCAAACGATTAAAAGTTTTGGATTTAAAGAAAATATTGAGGATAACAGCATTTATGCAAAGTTTAAAAATGGGAAATATTTTTTCCTAATCTTGTATGTGGATGATATTCTGCTTGCTAGCAGTGATGTTAGTCTACTACAAGAAACAAATAGATTCTTATCCTCAAATTTTGACATAACAGATCTTGGTGAAGCATCATATGTTTTGGGCATAGAAATTCACCGAGATAGGAACAATGGAGTCTTAGGACTATCGCCGAAGGCATATTTAGAAAAGGTTCTTAAAAAGTATAATATGCATGCGAGTAAAGCCACACCTGCTCCTATAGTTAAGGGAGATAGTTCTGAAAAATTCCAATGTCCCAAGAACCAGTATGAGATCGATCAAATGAAAGCAGTACCATATGCTTCGGTAGTTGGCAGCTTACAGTATGCACAAGTGTGCACTCGCCCTGACTTAGCTTTTATCACCGTGGTACTCGGTAGATATCAAGAGAATCCAGGCATAGAGCACTGGAAGATGGTAAAGAAAGTATTGTGTTATACACAAGGCACAAAGGACTAAATGCTAATATACAGGAGAAGTGATTCCCTAAAGATAAAAGGGTATTCAGACACAGATTTTGCGGGGGGGGGGGAGATGATAGAAAATCCACGTCAGGATACGTATTCACCCTCGCTGGGGGGCTACTTCTTGGAAAAACTCCAAACAGTCGATAGTTGCATCATCTGTTGGGGAACGTACTAATTTCAAAAAAATTCCTACGCACACGCAAGATCATGGTGATGCATAGCAACAAGAGGGGAGAGTATCGTCCACGTACCCTCGTAGACCGTAAGCGGAAGCGTTATGAGAACGCGGTTGATGTAGTCGAACGTCTTCATGATCCGACCGATCCAAGTACCGAACGCACGGCACCTCCGAGTTCAGCACATGTTCAGCTCGATAACGTCCCACGAACTCCGATCCAACAGAGCTTCACGAGAGAGTTCCGTCAGCACGACGGCGTGAAGACGGTGACGATGTTGCTACCGATGCAGGGCTTCTCCTAAGCACTGGTTCGATATGATCGTGGTGGATTATGGTGGAGGGGGGCACCGCACACGGCTTGGAACAATCAACTTGTGTGTCCTAGGGTGCCCCCGCCCCCATATATAAAGGAGCAAGGGGGGAGGCTGGCCGGCCCTTGCAGGGCGCGCCAGGAGGAGGAGTCCTCCTCCTAGTAGGAGTTGGACTCCCCTTTCCAACTCATACTAGGAGGAGGAAAGGAAGGAGGAGAGGGAGAAGGAAGGAGAGGGATGAAAGGAGGACAGGGGGCCGCCCCCCTAGTCCAATTCGTTTGGGCTAGGGGGGCGCGCGCCCTGCCTTCTCTCTTCCACCACTTGGCCCATGAGGCCCAATACTTCTTCCCCGTATTCCCGTAACTCCCCGGTACTCCGAAAAATACCCGAATCACTCGGAACTTTTCCGATGTCCGAATATAGTCGTCCAATATATCGATCTTTATGTCTTGACCATTTCGAGACTCCTCGTCATGTCCCTGATCTCATCTGGGACTCCGAACTACCTTTGGTGAATCAAATCACATAAACTCATAATACCGATCGTCACCGAATGTTAAGCGTGCGGACCCTACGGGTTCAAGAACTATGTAGACAAGACTGAGACACGTCTCTGGTCAATAACCAATAGCGGAACCTGGATATTCATATTGGCTCCTACATATTCTACGAAGATCTTTATCGGTCAAACCGCATAACTACATACGTTGTTCCCGTTGTCATCGGTATGTTAGTTGCCCGAGATTCGATCGTCGGTATCTCAATACCTAGCTCAATCTCATTACCGGCTAGTCTCTTTACTTGTTTCCATAATGCATTATCCCACAACTAACTCATTAGTTGCACTGCTTGCAAGGCTTATAGTGATGTGCATTACCGAGAGGGCCCAGAGATACCTCTCCGACAATCGGAGTGACAAATCCTAATCTCGATCTATGCCAACTCAACAAGTACCATCGGAGACACCTGTAGAGCCCCTTTATAATCACCCAGTTATGTTGTGATGTTTGGTAGTACATAAAGTATACCTCCGGTAATCGGGAATTGCATAATCTCATAGTCATAGGAACATGTATAAGTCATGAAGAAAGCAATAGCAGTAAACTAAAACGATCAAGTGCTAAGCTAACGGAATGGGTCAAGTCAATCACATCATTCTCCTAATGATGTGATCCCATATATCAAATGACAACTCATGTCTATGGTTAGGAAACATAACCATCTTTGATTAACGAGCTAGTCAAGTAGAGGCATACTAGTGACACTATGTTTGTCTATGTATTCACACATGTATTATGTTTCCGGTTAGCATGAATAATAAACATTTATCATGAAATAAGGAAATAAATAATAACTTTATTATTGCCTCTAGGGCATATTTCCTTTAGTCTCCCACTTGCACTAGAGTCAATAATCTAGATTAGACAGTAATGATTCTAACACCCATGGAGCCTTGGTGCTGATCATGTTTTGCAAATGAGAGAGGCTTAGTCAACGGGTCTGCAACATTCGGATCCGTATGTATCTTGCAAATCTCTATGTCTCCCACCTGGACTTGATCGCGGATGGAATTGAAGCGTCTCTTGATGTGTTTGGTTCTCTTGTGAAATCTGGATTCCTTTGCCAAGGCAATTGCACCAGTATTGTAACAAAAGATTTTCATTGGACCCGATGCACTAGGAATGACACCTAGATCGGATATGAAATCCTTCGTCCAGACTCCTTCAATTGCTGCTTCCGAAGCAGCTATGTACTCCGCTTCACACGTAGATCCTGCCACGATGCTTTGTTTAGAACTGCTCCAACTGACAGCTCCACCGTTCAATATAAACGTGTGTCCGGTTTGTGATTTGGAATCGTCCGGATCAGCGTCAAAGCTTGCATCGACGTAACCATTTACGACGAGCTCTTTGTCACCCCCATAAAAGAGAAACATATCCTTAGTCCTTTTCTGGTATTTCAGGATGTCCTTGACCGCTGTCCAGTGATCCACTCCTGGATTACTTTGGTACCTCCCTGCTAAACTAATAGCAAGGCACACATCAGGTCTGGTACACAACATTGCATACATGATAGAGCCTATGGCTGAAGCACAGGGAACACTTTTTCACTTTCTCTCTATCTTCTGCAGTGGTCGGGCATTGAGTTTTACTCAACTTCACACCTTGTAACACAGGCAAGAACCCTTTCTTAGCTTGATCCATTTTGAACTTCTTAAAAACTTTATCAAGGTATGTGCTTTGTGAAAGTCCAATTAAGCGTCTTTATCTATCTTTATAGATCTTGATGCCCAATATATAAGCAGCTTCACTGAAGTCTTTCATTGAAAAACTCTTATTCAAGTATCCTTTTATGCAATCCAGAAATTATATATCATTTCCAATCAACAATATGTCATCCACATATAATATTAGAAATGCTACAGAGCTCCCACTCACTTTCTTGTAAATACAGGCTTCTCCAGAACTCTGTATAAAACCATATGCTTTGATCACACTATCGAAACATTTATTTCAACTCCGAGAGGCTTGCACCACTCCATAAATGGATCGCTGGAGCTTGCACACATTGTTAGCACCCTTTGGATCGATAAAACCTTCAGGTTGCATCATATACAACTCTTCTTCCAAAAATCCATTCAGGAATGAAGTCTTTACATCCATTTGCCAAATTTCATAATCATAAAATGCGGCAATTGCTAACATGATTCGGACGGACTTAAGCATCGCTACGGGTGAGAAGGTCTCATCGTAGTCAACTCCTTGAATTGTCGAAAACCTTTCATAACAATTCGAGCTTTGTAGACAATAACGTTACCGTCAGCGTCAGTCTTCTTCTTGAAGATCCATTAATTCTCGATGGCTTGCCGATCATCGGACAAGTCAACCAAATTCCACACTTTGTTCTCATACATGGATCTCATCTAAGATTTCCTGGCCTCAAGCCATTTTGCGGAATCTGGGCTCATCATCGCTTCCTCATAGTTCATCATGGTCAAGTAACATGACCTCCAGAACAGGATTACCGTACCACTCTGGTGTGGATCTTACTCTGATTGACCTACGAGGTTCGGTAGTAACTTGATATGAAGTTTCATGATCATCATCATTGGCTTCATCACTAATTGGTGTAGGTGTCACGTGAACTGGTTTCTGTGATGGACTACTTTCCAATAAGGGAGTAGGTACAATTACCTCATCAAGTTTTACTTTCCTCCCACTCACTTCTTTCGAGAGAAACTCCCTCTCTAGAAAGGATCCATTCTTAGCAACAAATGTCTTGCCTTCGGATCTGTGATAGAAGGTGTACCCAACAGTCCCCTTTGGGCATCCAATGAAGACACATTTCTCCGATTTAGGTTCGAGCTTATCAAGTTGAAGCTTTTTCACATAAGCATCGTAGCCCCAAATTTTAAGAAACGACAACTTTGGTTTCTTGCCAAACCATAGTTCATAAGGCGTCGTCTCAACAGATTTAGATGGTGCCCTATTTAACGTGAATGCAGATGTCTCTAAATCATAACCCCAAAATGATAGCGGTAAATCAGTAAGAGACATCATAGATCACACCATATCTAGTAAAATACGATTACGACGTTCGGACACACCATTACGCTGTGGTGTTTCAGGTGGCATGAGTTGCGAAACTATTCCGCATTGTTTCAAATGAAGACCAAACTCGTAACTCAAATATCCTCCTCCACGATTAGATCGTAGAAACTTTATTTTCTTATTACAATGATTTTCCACTTCACTCTGAAATTCTTTGAACTTTTCAAATGTTTCAGACTTATGTTTCATCAAGTAGATATACCCATATCTGCTCAAATCATCTATGAAGGTGAGAAAATAATGATACCCGCCGCGAGCCTCAACATTCATTGGACCACATACATCAGTATGTATAATTACCAACAAATATGTTGCTCGCTCCATAGTTCCGGAGAACGGTGTTTTAGTCATCTTGCCCATGAGGCATGGTTCGCAAGTACCAAGTGATTCATAATCAAGTGATTTCAAAAGTCCATCAGAATGGAGTTTCTTCATGCACTTTACACCAATATGACCTAAATGGCAGTGCCACTAATTGCACTATCATTATCAACTCAACATATTTTGGTTTCAACATTATGAATATGTGTATCACTACTATCGAGATTTATTAAAAATAGACCACTCTTCAAGGGTGCATGACCATAAAAGATATTACTCATATAAATAGAACAACCATTATTCTTTGATTTAAATGAATAACCGTCTCGCATGAAACAAGATCCAGATATAATGTTCATGCTCAATGCTGGCACCAAATAACAATTATTCAGGTCTAAAACTAATCCCGAAGGTAGATGTAGAGGTAGCATGCCGACGGTGATCACATTGACTTTGGAACCATTTCCCACGCGCATCGTCACATCGTCCTTAGCCAATCTTCGCTTAATCCGTAGTCCCTGTTTCGAGTTGCAAATATTAGCAACAGAACTAGTATCAAATACCCAGGTGCTACTACAAGCTTTAGTAAGGTACACACCAATAACATGTATATCACATATACCTTTGTTCACCTTGCCATCCTTCTTATCCGCCAAATACTTGGGGCAGTTCCGCTTCCGGTGACCAGTCCCTTTGCAGTAGAAGCACTCAGTCTCAGGCTTAGGTCCAGACTTAGGTTTCTTCTCTTGAGCAGCAACTTGTTTGCTGTTCTTCTTGAAGTTCCCTTTCTTCTTCCCTTTACCCTTTTTCTTGAAACTGGTGGTCTTGTTGACCATCAATACTTGATGCTCCTTATTGATTTCTACCTCTGCAGCTTTTAGCATTGCGAAGAGCTCGGGAATCGTATTATCCATCCCTTGCCTATTATAGTTCATCACGAAGCTCTTGTAGCTTGGTGGCAGTGATTGAAGAACTCTGTCAATGACACTATCAACAGGAAGATTAACTCCGAGTTGAGTCAAGTGGTTATGGTACCAAGACATTCTGAGTATATGTTCACTGACAGAACTATTCTCTTCCATCTTGCAGTTGTACAACTTATTGGAGACTTCATATCTCTCAATCCGGGCATTTGCTTGAAATATTAACTTCAACTCCTGGAACATCTCATATGCTCCATGACATTCAAAACGTCGTTGAAGTCCCGGTTCTAAGCCGTAAAGCATGGCACACTGAACTATCGAGTAGTCATCAGCTTTGCTCTGCCAGACGTTCTAACATCTGGTGTTGCTTCCGCAGCGGGTATGGCACCTAGCGCTGCTTCCAGGACGTAATTCTTCTGTGCAGCAATGAGGATAATTCTCAAGTTACGGACCCAGTCCATGTAATTGCTACCATCATCTTTCAACTTTGATTTCTCAAGGAATGCATTAAAATTCAACGGAACAACAGCACGGGCCATCTATCTACTGTTGGGGAACGTAGTAATTTCAAAAAAATTCCTACGCACACACAGGATCATGGTGATGCATAGCAACGAGAGGGGAGAGTGTGTCTACGTACCGTCGTTGACCGAATGCGGAAGCGTTAGCAGAACGCGGTCGACGTAGTCGTACGTCTTCATGATTTTGACCAATCCAAGTACCGAACGTACGGCACCTCCGAGTTCTGCACACGTTCAACTTGATGACGTCCCGCGAGCTCGGATCCAGCAAAGCTTCATAGCAGAGTTTCGTCAGCATGACGGCCTGGTGACGGTGATGATGATGCTACCGACGCAGGCCTTCGCCTAAGCACCATTACGATATGATCGAGGTGGATTATGGTGGAGGGGGGCACCGCACACGGTTAAGAGATCTATGATCAATTGTTGTGTCTATGGGGTGCCCCTGCCCCGGTATATAAAGGAGCAAGGGGGAGGAGGCAGCCGGCCAGGGAGAGGCGCGCCAAGGGGAGTCCTACTCCCGATTCCCCCCGTTTCCAACTTGGAGTAGGAGAGGGAAGGAAGAGGAAGGAGGGAGGGAGGAAGGAAGGGGGGGTCACCCCCCTTCCAATTCAGATTGGGTTTGGGGGGGGGGGTGCCACCTCCCTTGCTCCTTTCCCCTCCTTTTCCACTAAAGCCCAATAAGGCCCATATACCTCCCGGGGGGTTCCGATAACCTCCCGGTACACCAGTATATTCCCGATATCACCCGGAACCATTCTGGTATCCAAATATAGTCGTCCAATATATCGATCTTTAGTCTCGACCATTTCGAGACTCCTCGTCATGTCCGTGATCATATCCGGGACTCCGAACTACCTTCGGTACATCAAAACACAAAAACTCATAATACCGATCGTCACCGAACTTTAATCGTGCGGACCCTACGGGTTTGAGAACTATGTAGACATGACCGAGACACGTCTCCGGTCAATAACCAATAGCGGAACCTGGATGCTCATATTGGTTCCTACATATTCTACGAAGATCTTTATCGGGCAAACCGCATAACAACATACGTTGTTCCCTTTGTCATCGGTATGTTACTTGCCCGAGATTCGATCGTCGGTATCTCAATACCTAGTTCAATCTCGTTACCGGCAAGTCTCTTTACTTGTTCTGTAATACATCAACCCGCAACTAACTCATTAGTTACAATGCTTGCAAGGCTTATAGTGATGTGCATTACCGAGTGGGCCCAGAGATACCTCTCCGACAATCGGAGTGACAAATCCTAATCTCGAAATACGCCAACTCAACAGGTACCTTCCGAGACACCTGTAGAGCACCTTTATAATCACCCAGTTACGTTGTGACGTTTGGTAGCACACAAAGTGTTCCTCCGGTAAACGGGAGTTGCATAATCTCATAGTCATAGGAACATGTATAAGTCATGAAGAAAGCAATAGCAACATACTAAATGATCAAGTGCTAAGCTAACAGAATGGGTCAAGTCAATCACATCAATCTCCTAATGATGTGATCCCGTTAATCAAATGAAAACTCATGTCTATGGTTAGGAAACATAACCATCTTTGATAAACGAGCTAGTCAAGTAGAGGCATACTAGTCACACTCTGTTTGTCTATGTATTCACAAATGTATCATGTTTCCGGTTAATACAATTCTAGCATGAATAATAAACATTTATCATAATATGAGGAAATAAATAATAACTTTATTATTGCATCTAGGGCATATTTCCTTCAGTCTCCCACTTGCACTAGAGTCAATAATCTAGATTACACAGTAATGATTCTAACACCCATGGAGCCTTGGTGCTGATCATGTTTTGCTCGTGGAAGAGGCTTAGTCAATGGGTCTGCAACATTCAGATCCGTATGTATCTTGCAAATCTCTATGTCTCCCACCTGGACTTGATCCCGGATGGAGTTGAAGCGTCTCTTGATGTGCTTGGTTCTCTTGTGAAATCTGGATTCCTTTGCCAAGGCAATTGCATCAGTATTGTCACAAAAGATTTTCATTGGACCCAATGCACTAGGTATGACACCTAGATCGGATATGAACTCCTTCATCCAGACTCCTTCATTCGCTGCTTCCGAAGCAGCAATGTACTTCGCTTCACATGTAGATCCCGCCACGACGCTCTGTTTAGAACTGCTCCAACTGACAGCTCCACCGTTCAATATAAACACGTATCCGGTTTGCGATTTAGAATCGTCCGAATCAGTGTCAATGCTTGCATCAACGCAACCATTTACGATGAGCTCTTTGTCACCTACATAAACGAGAAACATATCCCTAGTCCTTTTCAGGTATTTTAGGATGTTCTTGACCGTTGTCCAGTGATACATCTCCAACGTATCTATAATTTTTGATTACTCCATGCTATATTATCTACTGTTTTGGACATTATTGGGCTTTATTATCCACTTTTATATTATTTTTGGGACTACCTATTAACCGGAGGCCCAGCCCAGAATTGTTGTTTTTTGCCTATTTTAGGGTTTCGAAGAAAAGGAATATCAAACAGAGTCCAAACGGAATGAAACCTTCGGGAACGTGATTTTCTCACCGAACATGATCCAGGAGACTTGGACCCTACGTCAAGAAACAAAGGAGGAGGCCACGAGGTAGGGGGCGCGCCTACCCACCCAGGCGCGCCCTCCACCCTCGTGGGTCCCCTGTTGCTCCACCGACGTACTCCTTCCTCCTATATATACCTACGTACCCCTAAATGATCAGATACGGAGCCAAAACCCTAATTGCACCGCCGTAACTTTCTGTATCCATGAGATCCCATCTTGGGGCCTGTTCCGGAGCTCCGCCGGAGGGGGCATCCATCACGGAGGGCTTCTGCATCAACACCATAGCCTCTCCGATGAAGTGTGAGTAGTTTACTTCAGACCTTCGGGTCCATAGTTATTAGCTAGATGGCTTCTTCTCTCTTTTTGGATCTCAATACAATGTTCTCCCCCCTCTCTTGTGGAGATCTATTCGATGTAATCTTCTTTTTGCGGTTTGTTCATTGAGATCGATGAATTGTGGGTTTATGATCAAGATTATCTATGAACAATATTTGAATCTTCTCTGAATTCTTTTATGTATGATTGGTTATCTTTTCAAGTTTCTTCGAATTATCAGTTTGGTTAGGCCTACTAGATTGATCTTTCTTGCAATGGGAGAAGTGCTTAGCTTTGGGTTCAATCTTGCGGTGTCCCTTCCCAATGACAGTAGGGGAAGCAAGGCACGTATTGTATTGTTGCCATCGAGGATAATAAGATGGTTTTTATCATATTACATGAATTTATCCCTCTACATCATGTCATCTTGCTTAAGGCGTTACTCTGTTTCCATGAACTTAATACTCTAGATGCATGCCGGATAGCGGTCGATGAGTGGAGTAATAGTAGTAGATGTAGGCAGGAGTCGATCTACTTGTCTTGGACGTGATGCCTATATACATGATCATACCTAGGTATTCTCATAACTATGCTTAATTCTGTCAATTGCTCAACAGTAATTCCTTCACCCACCGTAAAATACTTATGCTCTTGAGAGAAGCCACTAGTGAAACCTATGGCCCCCGGGTCTATCTTCATCATATTAATCTTCCAATACTTAGTTATTTCCTTTGCTTTTATTTTACTTTGCATCTTTATCATAAAAATACCAAAAATATTATCTTATCATATCTATCAGATCTCACTCTCGTAAATGACCGTGAAGGGTTGACAACCGCTTATCGCGTTGGTTGCGAGGAGTTATTTGCTTTGTGCAGGTACTAGGGACGCGCGCGCAACCTCCTACTGGATTGATACCTTGGTTCTCAAAAACTGAGGGAAATACTTACGCTACTTTAATGCATCATCCTTTCCTCTTTGGGGAAATCCAACGCAGTGCTCAAGAGGTAGCAAGAAGAATTTCTAGCACCATTGCCGGGGAGGTTAGCGCAAGTCAAGATTTGACTTCTGACAACGAGCCATTTCTGGCGCCTATGCAAAAGTCAACATACCAAGTACCCATCACAACCCTTATCTCCCGCATTACATTATTTGCCATTTGCCTCTCGTTTTCCTCTCCCCCACTTCACCCTTGCCGTTTTATTCGCCCTCTCTTCTCACTCGCCTTTCTTCTGCCATGTCTGAATCAAGAAGGGTTGGGGGTTCTCTCCAAAGTTTTAGTACTTTAGACAACCCTTCTATCCTCGCTAAGCTCATAAATAAGGATACTATGGAAAAACCTACTGGAGTTATAGATGAGAATCTTAATAATTTTGATGAAGATGATTTTGGAATTTTTTGTTATTTACTCAATGAATCTTTGAAAGATGCTTGGTATAGACTATTAAGGATCAGGGCTAGCTATGTGCCTCAATACCAAATTGAAGTCTACTTAAAAAGCTTTTATATTGCCCTTCCTTCTTCTTTTAAGCATGTCTTAGATTCTATATTTGAAGAAGGTTTTCTTGAAGGGGATGTTGTAGACACTTATGAAAAAATGAAAACCATATTTGGGCACCCCATGAATGAGAAAGTTGAATCTACATCTGTTTTGCTCTCTTACCAAAACAAATCTATTAAAGAGATAAAGGCTAGTCTACATACAAATTTCCGTAACATACTTAATATTTCCTCTACCATTAATATCCATGCGCTTTATCAAAATAGAAGGATTAATTCTGTAGATAGCAAGTTTGCTCTTTTCTTTCCTAATACCAAAGATGGCAATACCTAGATCTATCCTTGCTTTTTATGCCTAGCTACGGGCGTTAAACGATAGCGCTTATTGGGAGGCAACCCAATTTTATTTTTATTCCTTGCTTTTTGCCCCTGTTTAGTAATAAATAATTTACCTAGCCTCTGTTTTAGTTGTGTTTTTTGTGTTTAATTAGTGTTTGTGCCAAGTAGAACCGTTGGGAAGACTTGGGGAAGTCTTGATATCTTCCTGTAAAAAAACAGAAATTTTAGGCTCACGAGAACTGCTGCCATTTTTATTTGGAAAGTGATATTTAGTTAATTATTTTTGCAGATGATTAATAGATAAATTCCTCACGTCCATAAATTTATTTTGGAATTTTTGGAGTTCCAGATCTTGCGCCAGTTACAGATTACTACAGACTGTTCTGTTTTTGACAGATTCTGCTTTTCGTGTGTTGTTTGCTTATTTTGATGAATCTATGGCTAGTAAAATAGTTTATAAACCATAGAGAAGTTGGAATACAGTAGTTTTAACACCAATATAAATAAATAATGAGTTCATTACAGTACCTTGAAGTGGTCTTTTGTTTTCTTTCGCTAACGGAGCTCACGAGATTTTCTACTTTGAGTTTTGTGTTGTGAAGTTTTCAAGTTTTGGGTAAAGATTTGATGGATTATGGAACAAGGAGTTGCAAGAGCCTAAGCTTGGGGATTCCCATGGCACCCCCAAGATAATATAAGGACACCTAAAAGCCAAAGCTTGGGGATGCCCCGGAAGGCATCCCCTATTTCATCTACTTCCATCGGTAACTTTACTTGGAGCTATATTTTTATTCACCGCATGATATGTGTTTTTCTTGGAGCGTCTTGTATGATTTGAGTCTTTATTTGTTAGTTTACCAAAAATCATATTTTATGTACACACCTTTTGAGAGATCCATACATGATTTGGAAATTATTAGAATACTCTATGTGCTTCACTTATATCTTTTGAGTTATATAGTTTTGCTCTAGTACTTCACTTATATCTTTTAGAGCACGGTGGTGGATTTGTTTTATAGAAACTATTGATCTCTCATGCTTCACTTAGATTATTTTGGGAGTCTTAAATAGCATGGTAATTTTCTTAAATAATCCTAATATGCTTGGTATTCAAGAATAGTAAAAACTTTCTTATAAGTGTGCTGAATACTATGAGAAGTTTGATGCTTGATAATTGTTTTGAGATATGGAGATGGTAATATTAAAGTTGTGCTAGTTGAGTAGTTGTGAATTTGAGAAATACTTGTGTTAAAGTTTGTGATTCCCATAGCATGCACGTATGGTGAACCGTTATGTGATGAAGTCGGAGCATGATTTATTTATTGATTGTCTTCCTTATGAGTGGCGGTCGGGGACGAGCGATGGTCTTTTCCTACCAATATATCCCCCTAGGAGCATGCACGTAATACTTTGCTTTGATAACTTGTAGATTTTTGCAATAAGTATATGAGTTCTTTATGAGTAATGTTGATTCCATGGATGATACGCACTTTTCTTCCTTCCACCATTGCTAGCCTCTCTAATACCGCGCACCTTTCGCCGGTATACACCCACCATATACCTTCCTCAAAACAACCACCATACCTACCTATTGTAGCATTTCCATAGCCATTCCGAGATATATTGCCATGCAACTTTCCACTGTTTCGTTTATTATGACACACTCCATCATTGTCATATTGCTTAGCATGATCATGTAGTTGACATCGTATTTGTGGCAAAGCCACCGTTCATAATTCTTTCATACATGTCACTCATGAGTCATTCCATATCCCGGTACACCGCCGGAGGCATTCATATAGAGTCATATTTTGTTCTAAGTATTGAGTTGTAAGAAAATAAAAGTGTGATGATCATCATTATTAGAGCATTGTCCCAAGTGACGAAAGGATGATGGAGACTATGATTCCCCCACAAGTCGGGATGAGACTCCGGACCAAAAAAAAAGGGGAAAGAAAAGAGGCCATAAAAAAGAGAAAAGGCCCAAATAAAAAAATGAGAGAAAAAGAGAGAAGGGACAATGCTACTATCCTTTTACCACACTTGTGCTTCAAAGTAGCACCATGATCTTCATGATAGAGAGTCTTCTATGTTGTCACTTCCATATACTAGTGGGAAAATTTTATTATAGAACTTGGCTTGTATATTCCAATGATGGGCTTCCTCAAAATGCCCTAGGTCTTCATGAGCAAGCGAGTTGGATGCACACCCACTTAGTTTCTTATGTTGAGCTTTCATATACTTATAGCTCTAGTGCATCCGTTGCATGGCAATCCTTACTCACTCACATTGATATCTATTGATGAGCATCTCCATAGCCCGTTGATACACCTAGTTGATGTGAGACTATCTTCTCCTTTTTTGTCTTCTCCACAACCACCATTCTATTCCACCTATACTGCTATGTCCATGGCTCATGCTCATGTATTGCATGATGATTGAAAAAGTTTTGAGAATTTCAAAAGTATGAAACAATTGCTTGGCTTGTCATCGGGGTTGTGCATGATTTAAATATTTTGTGTGGTGAAGATAGAGCATAGCCAGACTATATGATTTTGTAGGGATAACTTTCTTTTGCCATGTTATTTTGAGAAGACATGACTGCTTTGTTAGTATACTTGAAGTATTATTATTTTTATGTCAATATTAGACTTTTATCCTGAATCTTTCGAATATGATTATTCATACCACAATTAAGAAGAATTACATTAAAATTATGCCAAGTAGCATTCCACATCAAAAATTCTGTTTTTATCATTTACCTACTCAAGGACGAGCATGAATTCAGCTTGGGGATACTTGATACGTCTCCAACGTATCTTTAATTTTTGATTGCTCCATGCTATATTATCTACTATTTTGGACATTATTGGGCTTTATTATCCACTATTATATTATTTTTGGGACTAACCTATTAACCGGAGGCCCAACCCAAAATTGCTGTTTTTTTTCCTATTTTAGGGTTTCGAAGAAAAGGAATATCAAACGGAGTCCAAACGGAATGAAACCTTCGGGAACGTGATTTTCTCACCGAACATGATCCAGGAGACTTGGACCCTACGTCAAGAAACAAAGGAGGAGGCCACGAGGTAGGGGGCGCGCCTACCCCCCCCCCAGGCGCGCCCTCCACCCTCGTGGGCCCCCTGTTGCTCCACCAACGTACTCCTTCCTCCTATATATACGTACGTACCCCCAAACGATCAGATACGGAGCCAAAACCCTAATTCAATCGCCGTAACTTTCTGTATCCACGAGATCCCATCTTGGGGCCTGTTCCGGAGCTCCACCGGAGGGGGCATCCATCACGGAGGGCTTCTACATCAACACCATAGCCTCTCCGATGAAGTGTGAGTAGTTTACTTCAGACCTTCGGGGCCATAGTTATTAGCTAGATGGCTTCTTCTCTCTTTTTGGATCTCAATACAATGTTCTCCCCCTCTCTTGTGGAGATCTATTTGATGTAATCTTCTTTTTGCGGTGTGTTTGTTGAGACCGATGAATTGTGGGTTTATGATCAAGATTATCTATGAACAATATTTGAATCTTCTATGAATTCTTTTATGTATGATTGGTTATCATTGCAAGTCTCTTCGAATTATCAGTTTGGTTTGGCCTACTAGATTGATCTTTCTTGCAATGGGAGAAGTGCTTAGCTTTGGGTTCAATCTTGCGGTGTCCTTTCCTAGTGATAGTAGGGGCAGCAAGGCATGTATTGTATTGTTGCCATCGAGGATAATAAGATGGGTTTTTCATCATATTGCATGAGTTTATCCCTCTACATCATGTCATCTTGCTTAAGGCGTTACTCTGTTTGCATTAACTTAATACTCTAGATGCATGCTGGATAGTGGTCGATGAGTGGAGTAATAGTAGTAGATGCAGGCAGGAGTCGATCTACTTGTCTTGGACGTGATGCCTATATACATGATCATACCTAGATATTCTCATAACTATGCTCAATTCTGTCAATTGCTCAACAGTAATTCGTTCACCCACCGTAAAATACTTATGCTCTTGAGAGAAGCCACTAGTGAAACCTATGGCCCCCGGGTCTATCTTCATCATATTAATCTTCCAATACTTAGTTGTTTCCTTTGCTTTTTTACTTTGCTTTTATTTTACTTTGCATCTTTATCATAAAAATACCAAAAATATTATCTTATCATATCTATCAGATCTCACTCTCGTAAGTGACGTGAAGGGATTGACAACCCCTTATCGCGTTGGTTGCGAGGAGTTGTTTGCTTTGTGTAGGTACTAGGGACGCGGGCGCAACCTCCTACTGGATTGATACCTTGGTTCTCAAAAACTGAGGGAAATACTTATGCTACTTTGCTGCATCATCCTTTCCTCTTCGGGGAAATCCAACGTAGTGCTCAAGAGGTAGCATCCAGTGATCCCTGGATTACTTTGGTACCTCCCTGCTAAACTAATAGCAAGGCACACATCAGGTCTGGTACACAACATTGCATACATGATAGAGCCTATGGCTGAAGCATAGGGAACATCTTTCATTTTCTCTCTACCTTCTACAGTGGTTGGGCATTGAGTCTTACTCAACTTCACACCTTGTAATACAGGCAAGAACCTTTCTTTGCCTGATCCATTTTGAACTTCTTCAAAACTTTGTCAAGGTATGTGCTTTATGAAAGTCCAATTAAGCATTTTGATCTATCTCTATAGATCTTGATGCCCAATATGTAAGTAGCTTCACCGAGGTCTTTCATTGAAAAGCTCTTATTCAAGTATCCTTTTATGTTATCCAGAAATTCTATATCATTTCCAATCAACAATATGCCATCCACATATAATATTAGAAATGCTACGAGCTCCCACTCACTTTCTTGTAAATACAGGCTTCTCCAAAAGTCTGTATAAAACCATATGCTTTGATCACACTATCAAAATGTTTATTCCAACTCCGAGAGGCTTGCACCAGTCCATAAATGGATCGCTGGAGCTTGCACACTTTGTTAGCACCTTTTGGATCGATAAAACCTTCAGGTTGCATCATATACAACTCTTCTTCCAGAAATCCATTCAGGAATGCAGTCTTTACATCCATTTGCCAAATTTCATAATCATAAAATGCGGCAATAGCTAACATGATTCAGACGGACTTAAGCATCGCTACTGGTGAGAAGGTCTCATCGTAGTCAACTCCTTGAACTTATCAAAAACCTTTCACTACAAGTCGAGCTTTGTAGACAGTAACATTACCATCAGCGTTTGTCTTCTTCTTGAAGATCCATTTGTTTTCGATGACCTGCCGATCATCGGGCAAGTCAACCAAAGTCCACACTTTGTTCTCATACATGGATCCCATCTCAGGTTTCATGGCCTCAAGCCATTTCGCGGAATCTGGGCTCATCATCGCTTCCTCATAGTTCGTAGGTTCGTCATGGTCAAGTAACATGACCTCCAGAACAGGATTACCGTACCACTCTAGTGCGGATCTTACTCTGGTTGACCTACGAGGTTCGGTAGTAACTTGATTTGAAGTTTCATGATCATCATCATTAGCTTCCTCACTAATTGGTGTAGGTGTCACAGAAACCAGTTTCTGTGATGAACTACTTTCCAATAAGGGAGCAAGTACAGTTACCTCATCAAGTTCTACTTTCCTCCCCTCACTTCTTTCGAGAGAAACTCCTTCTCTAGAAAGGATCCATTCTTAGCAACAAAAGTCTTGCCTTCGTATCTATGATAGAAGGTGTACCCAACTATCTCTTTTGTGTATCCTATGAAGACACATTTCTCCGATTTGGGTTCGAGCTTATCAGGTTGAAGCTTTTTAACATAAGCATCACAGCTCGAAACTTTAAGAAACGACAACTTTGGTTTCTTGCCAAACCATAGTTCATAAGGCGTCGTCTCAACGGATTTTGATGGTGCCCTATTTAACGTGAATGCAGCCGTCTCTAAAGCATAACCCCAAAACGATAGCGGTAAATCAGTAAGAGACATCATAGATCGTACCATATCTAGTAAAGTACGATTACGACGTTCGGACACACCATTATGCTGTGGTGTTCTGGGTGGTGTGAGTTGCGAAACTATTCCGCATTGTTTCAAATGTAGACCAAACTCATAACTCAAATATTCTCCTCCACGATTAGATCGTAGAAACTTTATTTTCTTGTTACGATGATTTTCCACTTCACTCTGAAATTCTTTGAACTTTTCAAATGTTTCAGACTTATGTTTCATTAAGTAGATACATCCATATCTGCTCAAATCATCTGTGAAGTGAGAAAATAACGATACCCACTGCGAGCCTCAATATTCATCGGACCACATACCTCAGTATTTATAATTTCCAACTAATATGTTGCTCGCTCCATAGTTCTGGAGAACGGTGTTTTACTCATCTTGCCCATAAGGCATGGTTCGCAAGTACCAAGTGATTCATAATTAAGTGATTCCAAAAGTCCATCAGTATGGAGTTTCTTCATGCGCTTTATACCAATATGACCCAAACGGCAATGCCACAAATAAGTTGCACTATCATTATCAACTCTGCATTTTTTGGCTTCAACGTTATGAATATGTGTATCACTACTATCGAGATTTAACAAAAATAGACCACTCTTCAAGGGTGCATGACCATAAAAGATATTACGTATATAAATAGAACAACCATTATTCTCAGATTTAAATGAATAACCGTCTCGCATCAAACAAGATCCAGATATAATGTTCATGCTTAACGCTAGCACCAAATAACAATTATTTAGGGCTAAAGCTATTCCCGAAGGTAGATGTAGAGGTAGCGTGCCGACGGTGATCACATCGACTTTGGAACCATTTCCCACGCACATCGTCACCTCGTCCTTAGCCAGTCTTTGCTTAATCCGTAGTCCCTGTTTCGAGTTGCAAATATTAGCAACAGAACCAGTATCAAATACCCAGGTGCTACTGCAAGCTCTGGTAAGGTACACATCAATAACATGTATATCACATATACCTTTGTTCACCTTGCCATCCTTCTTACCCACCAAATACTTGGGGCAGTTCCGCTTCCAGTGACTAGTCTGTTTGCAGTAGAAGCACTCAGTCTCAGGCTTAGGTCCAGACTTGGGTTTCTTCTCCTGTGTAGCAACTTGTTTGCTGTTCTTCTTGAAGTTCCCCTTCTTCTTCCCTTTGCCCCTTTTCTTGAAACTGGTGGTCTTGTTGATCATCAACACTTGATGCTCCTTCTTGATTTCTACCTCCGCTGCCTTTAGCATTGCGAAGAGCTCGGGAATTGTCTTGTTCATCCCTTGCATATTATAGTTCATCACGAAGCTTTTGTAGCTTGGTGGCAGTGATTGAAGAACTTTGTCAATGACACTATGAACAGGAAGATTAACTCCTAGTTGAGTCAAGTGATTATGATACCCAGACATTTTGAGTATATGTTCACTGACAGAACTATTCTCATCCATCTTGCAGCTATAGAACTTATTGGAGACTTCATATCTCTCAATCCAGGGATTTGCTTGAAATATTATCTTCAACTCCTGGAACATCTCATATGCTCCATGACGTTCAAAACGTCGTTGAAGTCCCGGTTCTAAGCCGTAAAGCATGGCACACTGAACTATCGAGTAGTCATCAGCTTTACTCTGCCAGACGTTCCTAACGTCATCAGCAGCATCTGCAGCAGGCCTTTCACCTAGCGGTGCATCAAGGACATAATTCTTCTATGCAGCAATGAGGATAATCCTCAAGTTACGGACCCAATCCGTGTAATTGCTACCATCATCTTTCAACTTTGCTTTCTCAATGAACGCATTAAAATTCAACGGAACAACAGCACGGGCCACCTATCTACAATAAACATAGAAAAGCAAAATACTATCAGGTACTAAGTTCATGATAAATTTAAGTTCAGTTAATCATATTACTTAAGAACTTAAATTACACGTGATCATCTAAGTGATCACGTGATCCAAATCAACTAAACCATGTCCGATCATCACGTGAGATGGAGTAGTTTTCAATGGTGAACATCACTATGTTGATCATATCTACTATATGATTCACGCTCGACCTTTCGGTCTCAGTGTTCTGAGGCCATATCTGCATATGCTAGGCTTGTCAAGTTTAACCTGAGTATTCTGCGTGTGCAAAACTGGCTTGCACCTATTGTAGATGAACGTAGAGCTTATCACACCCAATCATCACATGGTGTCTCAGCACGACGAACTTTGGCAACGGTGCATACTTAGGGAGAACACTTTTACCTTGAAATTTTAGTGAGAGATCATCTTATAATGCTACCGTAAAACAAAGCAGAATAAGATGCATAAAGGATAAACATCACATGCAATAAATATAAGTGATATGATATGGCCATCATCATCTTGTGCTTGTGATCTCCATCTCTGAAGCACCTTCATGATCACCATCGTCACCGGCTTGACACCTTGATCTCCATCGTAGCATCGTTGTCGTCTCGCCAACTATTGCTTCTACGACTATCGGTACCGCTTAGTGATAAAGTAAAGCAATTACAGGGCGATTGCATTGCATACAATAAAGCGACAACCATATGGCTCCTGCCAGTTGCCGATAACTCCGTTACAAAACATGATCATCTCATACAATAAATATAGCATCATGTGTTGACCATATCATATCACAACATGCCCTGCAAAAACAAGTTAGACGTCCTCTACTTTGTTCTTGCAAGTTTTACGTGGCTACTACGGGCTGAGCAAGAATCGTTCTTACCTACGCATCAAAACCACAACGATAGTTCGTCAAGTTAGTGATGTTTTAACCTTCTCAAGGACCGGGCGTAGCCACACTCGGTTCAACTAAAGTTGGAGAAACTGACACCCGCGAGCCACCTGTGTGCAAAGCACGTCGGTAGAACCAGTCTCTGAAAGTGCAACTATCCCTTGGTGGTTTTGGTAATTCCTAACAACATATAGCTCATTGTGCTAATGCTATTCCAAGATTAATATTTTAGGAAAAGCTCAATGAATGGCATGGCATGGATGAGGAAAGTGGATCCCTCAAAATACTAAGGACAAAAAGATTGGCTCAAGCTCAAAGCTCAAGACTCTACATTTTATATTTTAGTGATCCAAGATCACATTGAGTCTATAGGAAAAGCCAATACTATCAAGGAGGGACGAGGTCTTTCTTGATGAGGTTCTTGCTTCATAGTGCTTAGTGATATGCTCCAAAACCCTCAACTACCTTCCCACATCCACATATGACCTAAACCAAAAGTCAAACTCGGCCCCACCGATTCTTTCTATCCGGCGCAACCGAGTTCAAATGTCATAGCCACTGCCACAAACCCTAGGCAAATCGGTCTCGCCGATAGGGATCTCGGTCACACCGAGATGGGGTTGTAATCTCTCTGTTTCCCTTCGTAATGTTTCGGTCCTACCGAGATGAGCGATCAGTCCCACCGAGATTGCAATGTAAACTCTCTGTTTCCCTTTTGTAACATTTCAGTCCCACCGAATTGAGCGATCGGTCCCATCGAGTTTACCTGACCAACTCTCTGGTTAGCTTATTACCGAAATTGGTCCCACCGAGTTTGTGTAATCCGTCACACCGAGATTACGTTATGCCCTAACCCTAACCATATCGGTCCTACCTAGTTGTAGCTCAGTCCCACCGAAAATCCTAACGGTCATGAGCCTCATAGTGGAAACCATAGAGAGGACATCTGCAGATCAGAAGAGGAGTTGTGGGTATGCCCCATAGATCCAGGAGCTAATTAACTCCAAGATGGGCACTGGCACATATCTGCTGGACAAGGAGCACCTGCCCATCTACCCAGAATTTGTGGACAACACTGTGGTGATGGATGAGAATGAACCATCTTATGTGCACGCACAAGCCAAGAAGGAGAAGGCAAAGGCTGAAAAGGCTGCAAGGATGCCAACTACTGAAGAAGCATCTCAATATCTTTTGAAGAGCAAGGCAGATCAGCTTGGCTACTTGATTGCCTCTACTCTGAGGATTGAGAAGGGACTGGCCACCCTGACTCAAAACCAGGAGTGCCTGGAAAGGATCGTGGAGCAAAAGTTCTATGACTTCGATGTGAAGGTAACTGAGATTCAGTCTGTTGTGGAGCAACTTTAGGATGATATGCAGGAGAGGAAGGGAAAGACAACCACTGATGCATTTGCCAGAGTGCCTGTTCTAGATACCAGAGCCACTTCATCTGCACCAGCTACAGCTTCAGTGCCACCAGCTCCAGCACCTACTCCATCAGCTCCATCCACATCGACTGAAGCCTTCGTTCTTGGAGTTATCCGGACACCACCACCTGAAGACCAAGCCTGAGAGACGATTTAGTGCTATGCATTTTCTAGGAACTTTTTGGTAACTTGTTGCCAAAGGGGGAGAAAATTGTATAGATCATAGGCTTCGAGAGAGAGCATTGCTTTTTATTCTCTCTTGCTTTGGTGGTTGAACTTTATTTGCTTGTTTGAGATACTTTCTGTCTGCGTGATACTTGGATGATCATGTGTCTGATCATATGCTACATTAATGCTTGTTGGATGACATTAATATTTTCTCCCTATATGATCATTCACTTTGCTTGGTGATGAGTGCATGTATTTAATTATTATCATTTTGAGCGCTCCACCAAGATTTATGTGACATGGAAGAGTAACCCATGAGCCTAATTCTCTGTGCATTAGCAGTCCAAAGAAAATCATAAACTATGCACAAATTTAGGGGGAGCTCTTGCTTTTCACATACTCCTCAAAGCGATAATGTTTTTCACTCTTATTATCATTTGTCGAAGCTTTGATCTATATGTTGTCATCAATTACCAAAAAGGGGGAGATTGAAAGTGCAACTATCCCTAGCTGGTTTTGGTAATTCCTAACAACATATAGCTCATTGAGCTAATGCTATTCCAAGATTAATATTTCAGGAAAAGCTCAATGAATGGCATGGCATGGATGAGGAAAGTGGAACCCTCAAAATACTAAGGACAAAAAGATTGGCTCAAGCTCAAAGCTCAAGACTCTACATTTTATATTTTAGTGATCCAAGATCACATTGAGTCTATAGGAAAAGCCAATACTATCAAGGAGGGATGAGGTGTTGCTTGATGAGGTTCTTGCTGCATAGTGCTTAGTGATATGCTCCAAAACCCTCAACTACCTTCCCACATCCACATATGACCTAAACCAAAAGTCAAACTCGGCCCCACCGATTCTTTCTATCCGGCGCCACCGAGTTCAGATGTCATAGCCACTGCCACAAACCCTAGGCAAATCGGTCTCACCGATAGGGATCTCGATCACACCGAGATGGGGTTGTAATCTCTCTGTTTCCCTTCGTAACGTTTCGGTCCTACCGAGATGAGCGATCGGTCCCACCGAGATTGCAATATAAACTCTCTATTTCCCTTTTGTAACATTTCGGTCCCACCGAAATGAGCGATTGGTCCCACCGAGTTTACCTGACCAACTCTCTGGTTAGCTTATTACCAAAATTGGTCCCACCGAGTTTGTGTAATCGGTCACACCGAGATTATGTTATGCCCTAACCCTAACCATATCGGTCCTACCGAGTTGCATCTCAGTCCCACCGAAAATCCTAACGGTCACTAGGTTTGCTAAATCGGTCTGACCGAGTTTCTTAATTCGGTCTCACCGAGATTGGTAAATTGTGTGTAACAGTTAGTTTTTGTGTGGAGGCTATATATACCCCTCCACCCACTCTTCATTCGTGGAGAGAGCCATCACAACATACCTACACTTCCAATACACATTTTCTGAGAGAGAACCACCTACTCATGTGTTGAGGCCAAGATATTCCATTCCCACCATATGAATCTTGATCTCTAGCCTTCCCCAAGTTGCTTTCCACTCAAATCTTCTTTCCACCAAATCCATATCCTGTGAGAGAGAGTTGAGTGTTGGGGAGACTATCATTCGAAGCACAAGAGCAAGGAGTTCATCATCAACACACCATTTGTTACTTCTTGGAGAGTGGTGTCTCCTAGATTGGCTAGGTGTCACTTGGGAGCCTCCGACAAAGATTGTGGAGTTGAACCAAGGAGTTTGTAAGGGCAAGTAGATCGCCTACTTCGTGAAGATCTACCGCTAGTGAGGCAAGTCCTTCATGGGCGATGGCCATGATGGGATAGACAAGGTCGCTTCTTCGTGGACCCTTCGTGGGTGGAACCCTCCGTGGGTTGAAGCCTCCATCAACATGGATGTACGATAGCACCACCTATCGGAACCACGACAAAAACATCCATGTCTCCAATTGCGTTTGAATTCTCCAAACCCTTCCCTTTACATTCTTGCAAGTTGCATGCTTTACTTTCCGCGTCTCATAGACTCTTTGCATGCTTGCTTGAATTGTGTTAAGATTGCTTGACTCGTGCTAAGATAGCTAAAATCTACCAAAGACTAAAATTGGGAAAAGGATAGATTTTTAATTGGTCAAGTAGTCTAATCACCCCCCCCCTCTAGACATACTTTCGATCCTATAAGTGGTATCAGAGCTTTGGTCTCCATTTGCTTTGATTTCCATAGCTTTTGGTGGTCATAGCCTTGGTTTCACAACCTAGGAGAGTATGGCGTCTAGCGAGGGAAATTACCACCGTAGAGGTCCTTACTTTGATGGTACTAATTTTACTAGTTGGAAGCATAAGATGAAAATGCATATTCTTGGGCATAACCCCGCCGTTTGGGCTATTGTGTGTGTTGGCTTGCAAGGTGAATTCTTTGATGGGAGAGAACCGAATCGTGAAGCTACCACGGATGAGTTGAAGATGCTACAATGCAATGCTCAAGCTTGTGATATCCTCTTCAACGGATTGTGCCCCGAAGAATTCAACAAAATCAGCCGTCTTGAGAATGCAAAGGAAATTTGGGATACTTTGATTGATATGCATGAAGGTACCGACTCCGTCAAGGAATCCAAGTTGGATGTGCTTCAAAGTCAACTTGAAAAGTTCAAAATGAAGGATGGTGAAGGTGTTGCTGAGATGTACTCTAGGCTTGCTCTTATCACAAATGAGATTGCTGGCTTAGGAAGTGAAGAGATGACCGACAAATTCATCATCAAGAAGATCCTAAGAGCCTTTGATGGAAAATATGATACCGTATGCACATTGATCCAAATGATGCCAAATTACAAAGATCTCAAGCCAACGAAAGTCATTGGAAGAATTGTTGCTCATGAGATGTCACTCAAGGATAAGGAGGAGCTCCATAACAAGTCAAGTGGTGCTTACAAAGCCTCATGTGAAGCTCCCACATCATCAAGTGAGAAACAAACCTTCAATGAAGAATTGAGCCTAATGGTGAAGAACTTCAACAAGTTCTACAAGAATAGAAGCAAAGAGAGAAGTTCCAAATCAAGGTCCTACAATGACAAAAGATCTTCTAGTCGAGAGCGAAACTGCTACAATTGTGGAAGACCCGGACACTACTCCAATGAGTGTACGGCTCCCCACAAGAGAAGAGAATATTCTCCCAAAAGAAGAAGTAGAAGAGAAGAATCACCATCAAGGGAGAGAAGGAGTAGGGATGATCTATATGAACGAAGACCCTCTCGGAGAAGCAAGGATTCGGAAAGGAAGGACAAGTCATCAAGGAGCTACACAAAACAAAGACATCAAGCTCATGTAGGTGAATGGGTATCCGGCTCCGACTCCGACAATGACTCCGAGAGAAGCTATCACTCCGACTCCGAATATACTCAAGATGAAGGTGTTGCCGGTCTAGCACTTGTGTCAACCAACTCCTATGACATATTTGATTCACCAAATGAAGGAATTGGAAGATGCTTCACGGCCAAAGGCCCAAAGGTATCACACCCCGAGTATGTTGATTTCAATAGTGATGAAGATGACTTGTTATGTGATGATGATTTACTTGTTGACAACTATAGTGATGAATACTATGATGAAACGAATGACAATGATAAGGAGAAGATTGAGTCTCTAACTAAAGAACTAAACACTCTTAAGTTAGCTCATGAAACTATCTTAGAAGATCATCGAGAACTTTTAAGGACTCATGAGAAATTACGTTTTGAAAAGCTCAACCTTGAGCAAGAGCATGAGTTCTTAAAGGCAATCAATGATGATCTTCGCAAGAAAAGTTCTTCTTATATTGACAAGCATTTACTCTTATCCACTTACATGCCTCAAGTCAAGTCTAGTAACAAGAACAAGAAAGATTCTTCCTCTAGTAGTAACAATAATCATGCTAAATCCAATGTTGTTGCTTCTAGTAGTTCTCTTGATTCCACTAATGATTCTCTTAGCCAAGTTACACTTGAGCAAGAAAATAGCTTATTTAAGGGAATTATAGAGAAAGGTGTTTACAAGAGCCTTGCCGGCAGTAAGCAATTCGAGGAAATTGTACGCAAGAAAGGAAGGCACCGGAAGAATCAAGGTGTTGGTTTTGAACGAAAGTTCAATGCCAGTGGAGTTGAGTGGGAAGAAGATCAATACCCCAAGACAAAGTTTGTTCCTCAACAAGAGAAGTATGATCCTACTTTTTTCCAAGGGACACAAGCTCAAGATGATCTTCCACCACAAGACCACAAGCAAAAAGGCAAGGACAAGCTTCGAGAGGAAATTGATGCATTTGAAGAAGCTCCTAAGGCCTTGGTCAAGTGGGTTCCCAAGACTACATCAAGTTCCACTTCATCAAGTACAACTACAACTCCGAGGATTCCCATCAAGATGGTGTGGATCCCGAAGAAGAAGAACTAGAGAGTTCTTGAGGGTGACTCCGCCAACATACTTCACTCTTATCATTTTGGCAAGAACAAGTGCAATCAACTTCCACATCTTGCACTAGTTCAAGGAGTCACAAACCCTCTTGTTGGTAAGACAAAGGACAAGGTAACCTAAAGCTTTCGTAGGCATCATCTTGTGTGTGCATCACTCTATGTCTATGGATATCCTTGTTTGTTCCTTGTGGGACTAACCCGTGTAGGTATTGAAAGTGCAACTCACTCCAAAGGATAGCTCCAAATGATCTACATCAACATTGAGCATCCACATCTTCAACACCTACATGAAGTCATCATCGACAAAACCCAAGGTTAGTTCATCCCTCTTAGGGGGGATCTCATATCTAGGGGGAGCTTTACTCTAACAATTGAGTTAAAGCAACTCTAATGGTGTGAACACAACAACGCTTTATGTAAAAGTGGTACCCCCACTTGTGCTTAAACAATGAGTATGACCTATGATCAAATGTTCTCATTTGAATCCTAAGTCAATATACTCATATATAGATGACCTAGTCATCGCCAATTGCTTGATAGATGCTAGAATTGTTTGTGCATGCCTTGCCACATATTTCATTTGTCATTTTATTGTGTGAGCATGTTGGTTGCATAATTTTCTCATTCGAGGACATCCACTTGTTGTTTTGATTGATTGGTTTCCTTTTCTTTTGGCCAAGTGGATGGACAAGAATGCCTAAGAACCTTCTCTAGCTATCTATGTTTTTCTCATCTCAAACTCTATTCATGCTGCATCACAAAATTTGATCAAGTCAGATTCGAACCACTCTGTGTGAGGAGCACTCGTAGTCCCCGATTCGTCATAGACTTAAACTTCCAAAACTTCTTTGTGCGTTTCGGTCTGACCGATTCACCCATTTCGGTCATATCGAGATCACTAAGTCGATCTAGGTTTTCAATCTCGGTGCAACCGATTTGAACTTTTCGGTCACACCGAGTTTCAGTAACTGTTTGCAGTTATGAATCTCGGTGCCACCGAGTTGTTCCACTCGGTCACAATGACAGGGTCGGGCTATATATATCCACGGGTCAAACTTTCCGAACCCCCTCGACCCATGCTTAGCCTGCTCTGCCTCCCTGGGTCTCCGGATCGTCCTCCTCGTCGCCAGCCGCCTCCCGCCGTTGGTCTCCGCCGCTGTCAACGGGAATCATCCCCGACGTTGCCGCCATAGCGAGTTCATCGCCGAACTAGGGTATGAACTCGATCACTGTGCTATCCTTATCTGATTCCTAGCACATTGTGTTCACCATGTATCTTGCCACGATTGAGATCATTCTATCCATCGAAAACACTCCGTAGTTTAGTCGTGAATTGAGAATTTAGGGTTAGGTTTCCGCCGAAACCATCTCGGACCCACCGAGTTGTGGAACTCGGTACCACCGATTCGGCTCAGGCCATTGCACATGTGATTCTCGGTCTGACCGAGAATTGCAAATCGGTGTGACCGAGTTCAGGACTTTGTGAAACCCTAGCAGTCTCGGTGCCACCGAACTGTGACTCGGTCTGACCGAGTTCACTAGTTTAGGTTCCAAAGCTGCTTCGGTATCACCGAGTTTACTAATCGGTTGATCCGAAATGCTTTCTGTGGAAAACTAAAACTAAGTTTTTGACTCATTCTTTTGCAAAAACCTCTGCATTTTGTGATGCTCATCCACTCTATCTCATCTATATCTATTCGCAGGGTCTGCTATCAGTGTTTGCAATATGTCTGATCAAAGTGACAGCCAGAACAAGTCAGAGGAGCAGGTTCACCTGAGTGAGGGCACTAGTCCCTCTAGCAGCTCTGATGAGGGTAGCAGGAGCACCCCAAGAAACTTACCCAAAGCTGCCACCAGGGCTAGAAAGAAGAAAACGTCTAAATCTGAGGATGAAGACTATGTGGCAGTTGAGGATGAGGCCACTTCCAAGAAGAAAGTGGTTAAGAAGGAATATAGCACTGCTACTGCCACTAAGCCTGGTATGAAAACCAAAGTGCCTGCAAAGAGAATTCCCATGTCTAAAGCCAAAGCCTCTACTCAAGTACCTTTGGAATCTGAACCCAAAGAAGCTGCTGCAGAAGGGAAGAAGAGGAAAGAGAGGGTCAATAAGACCACTGCTAGAGTGCTTGGGAGATCCTCAATCATGAGAGATTCTGAAGAGGAAGAGGAAGAAGATGTTGCACCAGCACCCAAAGCTCATAAGCTTATGGGTGATGCCATCAGGGCAGGGGTTGTTCCATCTAAGCCTAAGACTGCTCCTAAGGCTGTTGCTCCAGCTCCAAAGCCAAAACCAAAGAGGAGCACCAGGAACATCCCTGCTGAGGAGAAGAACAAGGCCCCAGTGCCTGAAGCTAAAATGGAAGAAGAAGATGATGAGTCACATGTCTTGAGGAAGTTGAAGCCAAAAATTCCAGATCACAATGATGCTCATCCAGTAGCAAAGAACATGAAGATAAGCAAGGACTCAGGGTTGAGGCTATGGAGAGAGTCAGATCCATATGCCACCAGGAAAAGGACTGCTGTGGACTACAGGTTCCATACAAAGGAACATCAGGATTTCTATGAGATAGTGTTGCTTGACAAGAAACCAATAGTATGTGACATGAGATGGGTCGACTGGGAGTACATCAAGGAGAATGATGAACATTATCCAGGTGTGTATGACAGTTTCAAGGCTTGTGGAGTTGATGAGTTTGTGGCTCAGAAGCTCACAAAATGGAATGATGAGCTTATCATGCAGTTCTACTCCACAGCTCACTTCTACCCAGATGGAAGGATTGTCTGAAGGTACGAGGTACCAGTCAACAGTTGCAGAATGGGCTAAGTTGATCAATGCCCCAAAAGAGAGTGAAGATGACTTGGATGTCTATGACAACAAGAAGAAGGATCACAACACCATGGCACACATGTACAAGGAGATCCCAGATGCTGCTCTTGAGAGACACAAGTTTGGAGCTGTACATTACCTTCTGTCAGGCTTGCCAACTATCAACTGGATCCTCAGGCACACTCTCTTGCCAAAGTCAGGTGATCACAAGATGATCAGAGGCCATGCAATAAACTTGCTTCACATCTTTGATGTCCCACAGAAGTTCAAAGTCATGAGGCTCATACTGGAAACCATAAAGAGCACAATTGCAGACCAGAAGAGGAGTTGTGGGTATGCCCCACAGATCCAGGAGCTGATTAACTCCAAGATGGGCACTGGCACATATCTGCTGGACAAGGAGCACCTGCCCATCTACCCAGAATTTGAGGACAACACTGTGGTGATGGATGAAAATGAACCATCTTCTGTGCACGCACAAGCCAAGAAGGAGAAGGCAAAGGCTGAAAAGGCTGCAAGGATGCCAACTACTGAAGAAGCATCTCAATATCTTTTGAAGAGCAAGCAAGATCAGCTTGGCTACTTGATTTCCTCCACTCTGAGGATTGAGAAGGGACTGGCCACCCTGACTCAAAACCAGGAGAGCCTGGAAAGGATCGTGGAGCAAAAGTTCTATGACTTGGATGTGAAGGTAACTGAGATTCAGTCTGTTGTGGAGCAACTTCAGGATGATATGCAGGAGAGGAAGGGAAAGACAACCACTGATGCATTTGCCAGAGTGCCTAGAGCTCAGAGATCTGCTGCAGTGCCTGTTCCAGACACCAGAGCCACTTCATCTGCACCAGCTACAGCTTCAGTGCCACCAGCTCCAGCACCTACTCCATCAGCTCCATCCACATCGACTGAAGCCTTCGTTCTTGGAGTTATTCGGACACCACCACCTGAAGACCAAGCCTGAGAGACGATTTAGTTCTATGCATTTTCTAGGAAGTTTTTGGTAACTTGTTGCCAAACGAGGAGAAAAATGTATAGATCATAGGCTTTGAGAGAGAGCGTTACTTTTTATTCGCTCTTCCTTTGGTGGTTGAACTTTATTTGCTTGTTTGAGATACTTTCTGTCTGCGTGATACTTGGATGATCATGTGTCTGATCATATGCTACATTAATGCTTGTTGGATGACATTATCATTTTATCCCTATATGATCATTCACTTTGCTTGGTGATGAGTGCATGTATTTAATTATTATCATTTTGAGCGCTCCACCAAGATGTATGTGACATGGAAGAGTAACCCATGAGCCTAATTCTCTGTTCATTTGCAGTCCAAAGCAAATCATAAACTATGCACAAATTTAGGGGGGGCTCTTGCTTTTCACATACTCCTCAAAGCGACAATGTTTTTCACTCTAATTATCATTTGTTGAAGCTTTGATCTGTATGTTGTCGTCAATTACCAAAAAGGGGGAGATTGAAAGTGCACTATCCCTAGGTGGTTTTGGTAATTCCTAACAACATATATCTCATTGAGCTAATGCTGTTCCAAGATTAATATTTTAGGAAAAGCTCAATGAATGGCATGGCATGGATGAGGAAAGTGGACCCCTCAAAATACTAAGGACAAAAAGATTGGCTCAAGCTCAAAGATCAAGACTCTACATTTTATATTTTAGTGATCCAAGATCGCATTGAGTCTATAGGAAAAGCCAATAATATCAAGGAGGGATGAGGTTCTTGCTTCATAGTGCTTAGTGATATGCTCCAAAACCCTCAACTACCTTCCCACATCCACATATGACCTAAACCAAAAGTCAAACTCAGCCCCACCGATTCTTTCATCCGGCGCCACCGAGTTCAGATGTCATAGCCACTGCCACAAACCCTAGGCAAATCGGTATCACCGATAGGGATCTCGGTCACACAGAGATGGGGTTGTAATCTCTCTGTTTCCCTTCGTAACATTTCGGTCCTACCGAGATGAGCGATCGGTCCCACCGAGATTGCAATGTAAACTCTTTGTTTCCCTTTTGTAACATTTCGGTCCCACCGAAATGAGCGATCGGTCCCACAGAGTTACCTGACCAACTCTCTGGCTAGCTTATTACCAAAATCGGTCCCACCAAAATGAGCAATCGGTCCCACCAAGTTTACCTGACCAACTCTCTGGTTAGCTTATTACCAAAATCGGTCCCACCGAGTTTGTGTAATCGGTCACACCGAGATTACGTTATGCCCTAACCCTAACCATATCGGTCCTACCGAGTTGCATCTCAGTCCCACCAAAAATCCTAACAGTCACTAGGTTTGCTAAATCGGTCCGACCGAGTTTCTTAATTCGGTCTCACCGAGATTGGTAAATTGTGTGTAACGGTTAGTTTTTGCGTGGAGGCTATATATACCCCTCCACCCACTCTTCATTCGTGGAGAGAGCCATCAGAACATACCTACACTTCCAATGCACATTTTCTGAGAGAGAACCACCTACTCATGTGTTGAGGCCAAGATATTCTATTCCCACCATATGAATCTTGATCTCTAGCCTTCCCCAAGTTTCTTTCCACTCAAATCTTCTTTCCACCAAATCCATATCCTGTGAGAGAGAGTTGAGTGTTGGGGAGACTATCATTTGAAGCACAAGAGCAAGGAGTTCATCATCAACACACCATTTGTTACTTCTTGGAGAGTGGTGTCTCCTAGATTGGCTTGGTGTCACTTGGGAGGCTCCGACAAAGATTGTGGAGTTGAACCAAGGAGTTTGTAAGGGCAAGGAGATCGCCTACTTCGTGAAGATCTACCGCTAGTGAGGCAAGTCCTTCGTGGGAGATGGCCATGATGGGATAGGCAAGGTTGCTTCTTCATGGACCCTTCGTGGGTGGAGCCCTCCGTGGACTCGCGCAACCGTTACCCTCCGTGGGTTGAAGTCTCCATCAACGTGGATGTACGATAGCACCACCTATCGGAACCACGACAAAAACATCTGCGTCTCCAATTGCGTTTGAATTCTCCAAACCCTTCCCTTTACATTCTTGCAAGTTGCATGTTTTACTTTCCGTTGCTCATAGACTCTTTGCATGCTTGCTTGAATTGTGTTAAGATTGCTTGACTCGTGCTAAGATAGCTAAAATCTGCCAAAGACTAAAATTGGGAAAAGGATAGATTTTTAATTGGTCAAGTAGTCTAATCACCCCCCCCCCTCTAGACATACTTTCGATCCTATAGTCTCGCGTAAGCGTACGCGTAATGTTGGTCCGGGCCGCTTCATCCAACAATACCACCGAACCAAAGTATGACATGCTGGTAAGCAGTATGACCTGTATCGCCCACAACTCACTTGTGTTCTACTCGTGCATATAGCATCTACGCATAAAACCAGGCTCGGATGCCACTGTTGGGGAACATAGTAATTTCAAAAAATTCCTACGCACACACAGGATCATGGTGATGCATACCAACAAGAGGGGAGAGTGTGTCTATGTACCCTCGTAGACCGAATGCGGAAGCGTTAGCACAACGCGGTTGATGTAGTCGTACGTCTTCACGATCAGACCGATCCAAGTATCGAACGTATGGCACCTCCGAGTTTTGCACACGTTCAACTCGATGACGTCCCGCGAGCTCCGATCCAGCAAAGCTTTATAGGAGAGTGTCCTCAGCACGATGGCATGGTGACGGTGATGATGATGCTACCGACGTAGGGCTTCGCCTAAGCACCGCTACGATATGATCGAGGTGGATTATGGTGGAGGGCGGCACCGCACACGGTTAAGAGATCAATGATCAATTGTTGTGTCTATGGGGTGCCCCCTTCCCCCGTATATAAAGGAGCAAGGGGGAGGAGGCGGGCGGCCAGGGAGAGGCGCGCCAAGGGGAGTCCTACTCCCACCGGGAGTAGATTCCCCCCTTTCCAACTTGGAGTAGGAGAGGGAAGGAAGAGGAAGGAGGGAGGAAGGAAAGGGGGCCCGCCCACCTTCCAATTCAGATTGGGCTTGGGGGGCGCCACCTCCCTTGCTCCTTTCCCATCCTTTCCACTAAAGCCCAATAAGGCCCATATACCTCCCGGGGGGTTCCGATAACCTCCCGGTACACCGGTATATTCCCGATCTCACCCGGAACCATTCTGGTATCCAAATGTAGTCGTCTAATATATCGATATTTACGTCTCGACCATTTTGAGACTCCTCGTCATGTCTATGATCATATCCGGGACTCCTAACTACCTTTGGTACATCAAAACACAAAAACTCATAATACCGATCGTCATCGAACTTTAAGCATGCGGACCCTACGGGTTCAAGAACTATGTAGACATGACCGAGACATGTCTCCGGTCAATAACCAATAGCGGAACCTGGATGCTCATATCGATTCCTACATATTCTACGAAGATCTTTATCGGTCAAACCGCATAACAACATACGTTGTTCCCTTTGTCATCGGTATGTTACTTGCCCGAGATTCGATCGTCGGTATATCAATACCTAGTTCAATCTCGTTACCGGCAAGTCTCTTTACTCGTTCCGTAATACATCATCCCGCAACTAACTCATTAGTTACAATGCTTGCAAGGCTTATAGTGATGTGCATTACCGAGTGGGCCCAAATATACCTCTCTGACAATCGGAGTGACAAATCCTAATCTGTAGAGCACCTTTATAATCACCCAGTTACGTTGTGACGTTTGGTAGCACACAAAGTGTTCCTCCGGTAAACGGGAGTTGCATAATCTCATAGTCATAGGAACATGTATAAGTCATGAAGAAAGCAATAGCAACATACTAAACGATCGAGTGCTAAGCTAACGAAATGGGTCAAGTCAATCACATCATTCTCCTAATGATGTGATCCCGTTAATCAAATGACAACTCATGTCTATGGTTAGGAAACATAACCATCTTTGATAAACGAGCTAGTCAAGTAGAGGAATACTAGAGACACTTTGTTTGTCTATGTATTCACACATGTATTTCATAAACGAGCTAGTCAAGATGGCCACGGCAGTGTTCCAGCACCACCGGAAGAGAAGGGGAGAGGGGGCCCCTTCGTCTTCTTCTTCCTTGACCTCCTCCCTAGATGGGAAAAGGGTTTCCCCTCTGGTCCTTGGCCTCCATGGCATGGGAGGGGCGAGAGCCCCTCCGAGATTGGATCTGTCTCTCTGTTTCTGCGTTCTCGTTGTCTGCCCTTTCACCATTTTGTATATATATGGAGATCCGTAACTCCGATTGGACTGAAACCTTCGCCGAGATTTTTTCCTGAAAATTAGCTTTCTTGCGGCAAAAGAATAGCAGCAACCACCTTACGAGGGGCCCACAAGGGCCAGGGGCACGCCCAGGGGGTGGGGCGCGCCCCTCTGCCTCGTGCCCCCCTCGGGAACCGTCTCGCATGGACTCTTCTTCCCATATTTTCCAAATATTCCAAAAATATTCTCCATCCGTTTTTATCCCGTTTGGATTCCGTTTGATACGGGGTTTCTGAGAAACATAAAACATGCAACAAACAGGAACTGGCACTAGGCACTGGATCAATATGTTAGTCCCAAAAATAGTATAAAAAGCTGCCAAAAATATATGAAAGTTGTAGAATATTGGCATGGAACAATCAAAAATTATAGATACGATGGATATGTATCAATATGCTAGGCTCGTCAAGTTTAACCCGAGTATTTCTGCGTGTGCAAAACTAGCTTGCACCCGTTGTATGTGAACATAGAGCTTATCACACCCGATCATCACGTGGTGTCTCGGCATGACGAACTTTGGCAACGGTGCATACTCAGGGAGAACACTTGTACCTTGAAATTTAGTGAGAGATCATCTTATAATGCTACCATCAATCAAGCAGAATAAGATGCATAAAGGATAAACATCACATGCAATCAATATAAGTGATATGATATGGCCATCATCATCTTGTGCCTGTGATCTCCATCTCCAAAGCACCGTCATGATCACCATCGTCACCGTCTTGACACCTTGATCTCCATTGAAGTATCGTTGTCGTCATGCCAACTATTGCCTCCACAACTATTGCTACCGCTTAGTGATAAAGTAAAGCAATTACATGGCGATTGCATTGCATACAATAAAGCGACAACCATATGGCTCCTGCCAGTTGCCGATAACTCCGTTACAAAACATGATCATCTCACACAATAAAATATAGCATCATATCTTGACCATATCACATCACAACATGCCCTACAAAAACAAGTTAGACATCCTATACTTTGTTGTTGCAAGTTTTGCGTCGCTGCTACGGGCTGAGCAAGAACCGTTCTTACCTACGCATCAAAAACCACAACGCGGTATAGTGATTGCTTTTTGATCTTCAGAAAGAACCCTGTTCGTTGAATCCGATTCAACTAAAGCTGGAGAAACAGACACCCACTAGCCACCTGCGTGCGAAGCACGTCGGTAGAACCAGTCTCACATAAGCATACGCGTAATGTGGGTCTGGGCCACTTCATCCAACAATGTTGCTGAATCAACTAGTGACGGCAAGCAAATATGTATATACCCACGCCCACAACTCCTTTGTGTTCTACTCGTGCATATAACATCTACGCGTCAATCTGGCTCTGATGCCACTATTGGGGAATGTTGTAATTTCAAAAAAAATTCCTACGCACATGCAAGATCATGGTGATGCATAGCAACGAGAGGGGAGAGTATCGTCCATGTACCCTCGTAGACCGTAAGCAGAAGCGTTATGAGAACGCAGTTCATGTAGTCGAACGTCTTCACGATCCGACCGATCCAAGTACCAAACGCACGGGACCTCTGAGTTCAGCACACGTTCAGCTCGATGACATCCCACGAACTCCGATCTAGCAAAGCTTCACGGGAGAGTTCCGTCAGCACGATGGCGTGATGACGGTGATGATGTTGATACCGACGAGGGCTTCGCCTTAGCACCGCTACGGTATGATCAAGGTGGATTATGATGACAGTGAAGCTACTTACATATTGAGCATCAAGATCTATAGAGATAGATCAAGACGCTTGATAATTTTTTCAATGAGTACATACCTTGACAAGATTTTCAAGTAGTTCAAAAAGGAACAGTCAAAGAAAGAGTTCTTGCCTGTGTTACAAGGTGTGAA